>NC_056749.1:319666507-319966507 GCF_019279795.1 Protopterus annectens
GTTCTTACCTCTAGGAACTCCCACAGTACTCAGTGAATAAATTAGAATAGCCACTCCTGGCTGCCCATAGTAATGAACACTCGTAAAAGGTTATGTTCATCCATTGCAGTAGAGACAAGCGCAAGGGGGTTTAGTAATAGTCAGGCAATGATAGGGTGTGAGTTTGGTAAGCAAGTGTATGAATGAATAGATGTGTCTGAGTGTGATCAGGTGGGCAGGGAGTTGGGTATGTGTATATGTGGAATGACTTTGGCATTGGGTGTGCTGTGTGTAGGTGGGTGGTTTGGGGTGGCTTTCATACCTCCACAACATCCATAGATTAATGAGCAAAGCCTGCAATATTGGTGTAGGAGGGAACATTTACCACCAGGATTATATTAACTACATGGGTCAGGAGGGCCACCAGGATTACATTACCTACATGGGTCAGGAGGGATCATGAAGACAAAGGGGACTGCATTAATTATGTAAGTTTTGGGGACAGTTGACACCAGGGTAACCTCTTCTCCCTTAAAATCACTTAAATGTAATGGGGGACTAGTTAACGTGGATCCCGTAACTTAAAGGCAGTTAATGAAACTAAACATGTATAAAATATAATGAGAACCACTAGACATCAGGGATATTAATGGCATTAAAATGAAGTCAAGGCTGCCCCTTGCCACAGAAAATCTTGGCAGTAATGTGCTGCACTGAGAAGTTAGTAAGGTTTCTTTAAGGTATACTAAGGATCTTGTCCATTATTCCATGTCTGCAACAGGGGGTGGGGGGAGCATGGAACAGTAGTTATACCTCTCAACAAGATCAAAGTCAATGACAGATGAGACATTTGTCTCCTAAAACCATAGTTCATATGTTACATTATCTCATTCTTATCATGGATTGATTGCCTGAACTATATGAAGTGTGAAACACCAAGTTCACCCATGATGTACAAGTGCAGGATAAGGACACATTGGGGATGCTCTAACAACACAGGGTTAGACAAACGGGGGGGGGTGTATTTGAATTTGTGTGTGTATGGGAGACCTAAAAGGGGATGGCTGTGATAACGTGCCTGCTGGCATTAACTACCGAACAAACAGTCCATCTGCAATGCACGCATAGTTAATGGGAATAGAGACGCATGAAAATTAGCCAATGATGAGATCCTTCCTTTTTAACACCATATATATATATATATATATATAATTTATATTGTTTCTACAATGATGTTTTTAGATAATATATACTTTTTCAATTGCATTTTATTAATTTTTCTATTGCAACTTTTTAGAACTGTTTAAGGTATTATGAAATGATATATTTTTTTTCATATTCATTTATAATTTCGCAGTTGCAGGTATGCTTTCAGTCTGTGTTTGTTTCAGTGTACTGTCCTTTTAAATGATCCGTGAAGATTTTTTACTAATTGAATTATTCTTTAATGAATGAGTCATGTGGTCTATTTGAGTATTTAAAGCCATTTTTATCTTAGCGTTGTGGTTCTGATGAAGTCCTATATAAAGTAAGGACAAAAGCACTCAACTGTCCTAAATAAACAGCTTTTATTCATTATTTCCAGTGTTCAGAGTGTTCCTTTCTGGACTTTTACGTACTGGCAGGGTTTGTGTTTTTGAACTTGCTGGGCTGTCTGTTTGGATTTTCTTTCCTTATTGTGGCCAGTTTGTCTCTGAATCTGACATTTCATCATCACAGACATAGGGTCTTTTTACTGTAGCCCTTAGAGAGAGCAGTGGTGTTCTATTTAAATCCACAAGTAAGACATCAAACTATTGCGCATCACCAGAAATTATAACAGCAGCAGTATACAGTTTTGTTGACAATAAATTTTGAGACCAATCACCTACATGCATCAATCACAGCATTAATGATTTCATCCTTAAGTCACATGGGGGGGGGAAGTAATGCCTAGAGGTGGGGCATCTAAGAGGGTGGAGTTTTATGCCATCTAAATTTTGTGTATGGTAGCAAATTTTGCAGATGATTTCAACAAATAAAACCACTTCCTACCCAGACATAATCTCCAGGATGCTGTTTACATGATCCCTAGTAAATTAGTAACACTTAATTTTCCCATAACTCTTTCATACTCCTTTATCAGACTTTCTAAAGCAGTAGATACTGTTTTAGAAAGTGGTGACATTAGTATAACAAATAATTGACATGTAGAGTACAGTAATTGACATGTAGAGTACAGTAACTCCCCTTTTCGTGACATTGATATACATCTAACAGCGTTATCTTCATTGGGCAATTCGTATCCCAGTATCTGCAATCTTTGATTACCTTCAGAATTCATTTCTTGCTGTTAACTCTCTAAACATAAAATTGCTGTTTTGTGTGAAACTAGATAATGTAAGAATTACTGTCACTGTTTTGTACTCGTTTGTATTACTTTCCATAAGAATAGATAAAGTGCATCTCAGCTTATACTGTTTTGGCCCAAGCTGTTCACAGTAGATGTTATTTTCCTGTAATACAGTGCATATGTTACTTTTGTCAGTGTGATATCTGGGCTATTTTATTTGCCAGATACTAACAAAAAATGAGGATCTTTACTTTGTGAGGAAGAGAAATGTGATGCTTACGATCACTGTAATTCTTATTTAGTGTATATTGTATTGATCTTAAAATGTAAAATCAGACTCATACAGTAATATGGAATGACAATGTATAAATATGTTGAAAAAGAGACAAATGATTAGCTAAGGTAAAAACCAGAATGGATCTCCTGAGAAGATGTAAAATTCCATCCTATTTATATGGTACTTATCAAAACACTTAAACAAGACCTCTGAGACATTTACCTGAATTAATGAATGTAGCCAATATTCTCTGAAATTCAGCGTTCAGTTTAACATTTTTTTCTATTTCTTTCCTTGGTCTCCTTCAAATGATTCTACAAACAACGACTTTGCCTTCTTTATACTTTTTCTTATATGTCTGCCCAGTGTGTCAAATCTATTAAATCTGCTCTTCCTTTCCAATACATATACATATGAAATAGCATTGTGCCCATATCAAGTAGCCTTGCTTTCTTTACTTCCAAATGTTGTGATTATGGTCTGATGGTCTGTACCATAGTCAGCTTCCTCTGTTTTTGCTCACTTCATAGAGCTGTGCTACGTCTCACAGCTAAGTAAGTATATTGTCAGTCTGATTATGGATATAACATCTGTAAAGCCATTTCTAAGACTGAAAGACATTGCTTGCTAGGACCAGGGTACAATCTTGGCAGAATTATGTTCGTATGTGTACCTACTTCATTTCATAGTCCAAGCCAAACCTGCTCATTCATGTAGTTATTTGACTACAAATGTTAGCATTCTGGTCACCTATGATGGATGTGACACCCTTTTTGGTATTATTCCCTGATAGTGCTGCATATTTTTAAACTGGTTGACCATCTCCTCTATGGCATCTGCAGTTGGAGCATAAACTTATATAATTATATGCTCAGTTATGCATCTGGTTGTCTGAACTCATTGTCATTTATTGAGTTAGAAATGAACACTGATATTTTGATGTCATTTTATTAGTCATGAAGGTTATTCAGTTTCTTCTGAAAAAAGTAGATGTAAAATATCCTACTCAAGTCCATTTTGCTTCAAAAATTCTCAAGATGAGTGTATTTTTGTCATCAAAGCCTTTATTTTAAAAAAATCTTTATTGAATTAGCACTTAATTAAACCATATTAACTAGTTCACAATTACAAACAATTTACATCACTAATCTTGTTCTATACAATAGAGTCAATCCATTATTACATAAAGTGTTCAATTCCTACCTTCCATACTTCTCAAATGTCCAGATTTTCGCCTCTTATTTTTGGTCTGTTCCTCATAAAATCATTGCTGATTGAAGTCACTAAATACTAAGTAATAACAGACATTTGTGTTTTAGACTTCTTATCCTTCAGAAAATATATAATAATGTAAAATCTGTTATTCTATCAACTTTCTAAGTTTATAGGAGCAATATTTAAAATTAGTCCCTATTTTGGGGACTTTGTCCCCCCAGTTTTTCTGGCATTGTACAGATTTATTGCACTGAGAGGTATGCTACCGTCCCCTAAACCTCATTCCTCCTTCATTTTTTTCAGCACTGATGTTTCCCATAATTTCTTTTTTTTTTCCTATGCAACTTACTCCTACGCTATACTTAAAGTATGGTCGCTTTAGACTTGGACTTCCATTTTCTAGTAATTGCTTTTTTGACAGCCAGCACAATTAAAATTAAGAAGGCCTTACTCTTTCTAGGCAATTTAGATATCTCTGCACAAAAAAAAAATCCATCGACACTTGCTGTCCCATATTCTTGACAGACTACTCTGTAGGCAGGTTTAACTTCTGCCACTGTATTACTCTCTGAACACACATGCTTCCATGAAGGCAATTTTAACTTCTGCCACCGTATTACTCTCTGAACACACATGCTTCCATGAAGGCAGGTTTAACTTCTGCCACTGTATTACTCTCTGAACACATATGCTTCCATGAAGGCAGGTTTAACTTCTGCCATTGTATTACTCTCTGAACACATATGCTTCCATGAAGGCAGGTTTAACTTCTGCCACTGTATTACTCTCTGAACACATATGCTTCCATGAAGGCAGGTTTAACTTCTGCCACTGTATTACTCTCTGAAAACACATGCTTCCATGAAGGCAGGTTTAACTTCTGCCACTGTATTACTCTCTGAAAACATATGCTTCCATGAAGGCAATTTTAACTTCTGCCACTGTATTACTCTCTGAACACACATGCTTCCATGAAGGCAGGTTTAACTTCTGCCATCGTATTACTCTCTGAACACATATGCTTCCATGAAGGCAGGTTTAACTTCTGCCACTGTATTACTCTCTGAACACATATGCTTCCATGAAGGCAGGTTTAACTTCTGCCACTGTATTACTCTCTGAACACATATGCTTCCATGAAGGCAGGTTTAACTTCTGCCACTGTATTACTCTCTGAACACATATGCTTCCATGAAGGCAGGTTTAACTTCTGCCACTGTATTACTCTCTGAACACATATGCTTCCATGAAGGCAGGTTTTAACTTCTGCCAGCGTATTACTCTTTGAAAACAAATGCTTCCATGTACTTTTTCTTCCTCCTTACACCGCCAACATTTGCTGTCTGCCTGAGGAAAAATTATTTGGAGTCTTTTTTGGGTATAAAAGTATTTATGCAAACACTGTCAGGCAAAATCTTAAATATTCTAGACTTTGCATATTTGGGAGTCAATACATATGTTTTCCCATTCTTTCTTTGTAAACTGCTTATTTGCTAATCTCTCTTCCCAATATTTTTTGACTTATTTGATTTCTAAAGTCAGTGTGCAATATCTCATACACCCTACTAATCATCCCTTTTTTAACTTCAACAGCTTTTCTAAATTACAGCAGCTTCTTTTCTATATTAAGCTAAAAGTGCAGGTCTGTCACTTAGGATTCCCCTATCCCTTTCCCTCTGCCTATAATCTGATATTATTCCCCTGGTAGGGAACGCAACCTTTGGCCTACAGTCCAAATGCCTTCTTGGCCTCTTACCATTCTATTATCTTTCCCTAATTTGTTGCCAGCACCAGACCCTTCTTTACCTATACTATGTACCCTAATTACAACCATCCCTTATGGCAAAATCTCTCTTCTCTTTGTTTCCGTGTTGGTTTAGTATATTTTCTGCTACTTTATGAATATAATCTGTATGATCATTATTCCCCTCAAGATGTACAGCTGAAATTCCACTGCTTATTCCTTGAGTTCCCCCATGCTTTCATCATAATTCCTTTCCACTTTGAATTGTAGCTTTCTGCTTGTGTTACATATACGAGCCTTAACTATGTAGCTCTAAAATATTCTTTAAGATCAGAAAATCCTAAACGTACTTGCTCTATTGGAAGAATTGACTTATCCCACTTGACTCTTGCCCTCTCCCCTGCCCAGATAAAATCTTTCAACTCTTGAGTTACTACTGCAACTTGTCCAGTTGATTAAAATATGCCTGAGGTGTATAAAACTAAATGGAAATGGTTGACAGATTACAATGCTTTGCAAGAGATGGCCTGCACCTGTCGCCCCTGGGATTCCAGATTCTAGCTAAGGCACCTGCCACCCCTATAGTGCCTTTTTTAGGCAAGGTTCAAATGACAAATTCACCACTGGAAGAGGCAAGCAAAAACTGAGGGTAATGTCACTCAATACTAGAAGTCTAAATCTCAAAATGCACTCACTCATACTCCTTAAAATGGAGAACAATTGATATCTGTACAGTGACTTGAGACCTGGTTCAAGGTTTTAGAGAGCACCCCTGCATTACCAAGCTATAATAGGTTTTTGAGGTAACAATTCACCCAAGCATGGATCTTGTAACAAATGTGTCCAATAAAACATAACAATTTCCACTAATTTCTCTGTATATGTTCCATATGTTGTAACAAAAAACATTTTATCCACTTGTTGATTACACACATTTTTATCTGATTTAGCCCTATATTTTACTTGTTTATGAGTCTGATTATTCAAATTCAAATTATTTTTAGCTTGTTCTACACTATAACCTCTTTTGATAAATTTCTGACAAGTAAACTCGATTTCTAATTCTTTTTGTTGTTCATCACTAGTTAATCTTGAGATTCGCAATAATTCATTATAGGGAAGTGCTGATATTAAGTGTGGAGGATGGCAACTAGTCCCATTAATGAAATTATTCACACCTTCAAATTTATGATGCACTGATGTTACTACCTTATTACCTCTAACATGCAAATTTACGTCCAAAAATGTAACTTTATCTCCCCACTGAGCTCCATCAAACTTTATACCAAAATTATTACAGTCTAGGTCATGAATAAAATTATATACGTCTAAACTACCCCCTTCACATAGAAAGATTAAATCATCTATGTAACGATAATATTCTATTACATGACTTCTGAAAAAGCACATTCTATATAGAAATTTGGTTTCAAAATAACCCATAAATAGATTTGCATATACTGGAGCGAAAACTGCTCCTATCGCTGTGCCTTTAATTTGTTGATAAAGAATTTCATTAAATTCAAAAAAATTATTTTTAAGACAAAATAGTATTAAATCAACTGTATAATAAGTGGAGTTTCACCCAAATGAAATTTAAGAGCTTCCACCCCTAATTCATGTGTATATTTAGTATACTAGTATATTTAGTAATATTAGTATACAAATTTTTAACATCTGCTACTATCCAGTACCTATTTTCATTCCACTGAATTTTATTAATTTTCTCCAGAAAGTCAAAGGTGTCTCTAATATAGGAAGACAACTGCACAACCTTTGGTAAAAGTAATTCATGCAACACAGTTCCTATATTAATATCAATATAGGAAGAATGCAGAGTCCCTGTAATTACATCTACGCAGGTAAAAGCACTCTCTAAAACCAAAAAGCACAGCATCCATGGGACTGGACAACATCCCAGGCTGCATTTTACATGAACTTCAGAACGAACTGGCTCCCCACCTAAGCACCATGTTCAGTCATAGTCACACGTCAGGCTTTGTGCCCACTGGAAAGCGCACAGCAACAGTTATCCCACTACACAAAGGGGGAGCCACCACTGATCCTAGGAACTATCGCCCTATTAACCTGAAGAGCCTGGTCTGCAAGGCCATGAAACATATCATCATGGAACTCCTAAACAAAGACATTGGTAATGTCCAAACTCTGGACCTCACCCAGTTTGGGTTTGTAAAAGGCAGATCATGCCTTCTGAACCTGATGGACTTCTTTGAGGCAGTCACCAAAGCTGTAGACGAGGGTAAGGTGGTTCACACAGCCTATCTTGACCTCGCCAAGGCTTTTGACACCATCCCCCATTCTGGAATTATAGCTAAACTCACTAAACTAGGTAAAACTCCCTACATCACAAGATGTTTTGCCAACGGGCTCACTGACAGAACCCACACTGTAAAAGGTGCAGACGCCAAATCTGACTTCAAACCAGTGACAAGTGAAGTACCACAGGGTTCAGTTCTGGAACCTCTCCTGTTTAGTATCTACTTCTCTGAAGTACAGGTTAACACAGAAGCCTTCTGGCTAACAAAGTTCGCAGATGACTGCAAACTAGGAGACATAGTAGAATCCCCAAATGATGTGCATATCCTACAGAAGAGCCTCACTGAGACAGATGCCTGGTGTCAGAGGCATGGCCTCAAGATCAGTGCCAAAAAGTGCATTGTGATCCCCTTTGGTAAAAACTCTGTACCCATGAACCACCACATAAATGGCAATCTACTTAACGCTGAATGTGTGATGAGACCTTGGGACCCAGGTGGATAGTAGTCTCCTTTGATAATCACATCGCCACAGTAGTCATGAAATCCCTCTATGTGGCACACCTCATCACAAAAGGATTCTCATTCAGGAAAAAAAGAGGTCATTGTTCCTCTCTACATGGCACTCATTAGACCCATTATAGAGTACAATGCCCCTTTTGGAATGTACTTCGCAAGACATCTGCAGCAGCTGGAAAGGCCACAGACATACCTCACAAAGAGGATTACTGGCCTCAAACAGATGCCCTACACTGACCATCTCAAAAAAACTCCAGATTTACTCTGTAGCATATCGCCTACTCCGTGGTGATCTGTGCCTAACATATAAAGCTATGTCCAACCCAGAGCTGTTGGGCATGCTACACCTAAAGAAATCCCAATCCCTCTGAGCTACACACTCTAGGGACCTAAACCTTGTCACCACAATAAACAGGACATGCTGAAGGGATAAATTCTGTCCCAGAGACTTCCTATACTCTGGAACAAGCTACCCATCTATGTCAAGCAAAGTTCCTCATTAGCACTCTTTTTAAGAAAAATCTTGAGTGGCTGGGAAATAGGAAATACACCCTGGGGATCACTTCTGTGACTCTTCTCAACAGGGGCATAGGAAATTAACTTTCTTGGGTGGCATTAGCCAGGGATCCTTGTTGGCTCGACTTACTTAGGCCCTTGGGCTGATGGCCTAGTACCTACCTATGAACCTAAACCATTTTTACTGCTTGGATCTTGCTATACATATCCATAAGTGTTCTTTTTAACCTATTTTCCTAAATACTTTATTTTATCTTTTCCCATAAATATGGGTATTGCTGAACCAATTCATGTGTGGATATATAGTTTACAACTTTAGCCTTTGTTTTATATCCTGAGCAAAAAAACTGGCACTGATCAGAATATTTCACAACAGTAATGTCTTCTTCTTTTTTGATCAGGTACAAAGTTATATTATCTGCAAATAAAACCAAGTTTCCTTTATAACCATATAATTGAATTTCTAAGTCCCTTATTCCCTTTGCCAAGGGTTCTAAATATAACAAAAATAAAGGGGAAGAGGATTACTCCTGCCTTGTTCCTCTTTTAAGACACTATGTATCAGAGAGGAACCTGCCCATTTTAATTTTTACCTCCATTCCTTCATCCATCCTTTTAATTAACAGTGCCTTTGTTGAAGGTTGAGCATCGAGCTGGCACCTTGGCGTTTCGTAAAAGTCTACTGCCAATCATTAGCGGACCGGAGGTCCGCTGTGGCAACCCCTTACCGGGATAAGCCGAAAGACAAACAAACTATTGTATCAGGAAATGCAAATGTTTCCATTATCCTACTCATAAAATCTCAACTTACTCTGTTGAATGCTTTTTTTGCATCAAGACTCCCCAACAACAGCATTTTCTTACATTCAGTTACCCTCTGGGTCATCCTTGTTCTGTTAATGCCAACATGTGTTTTCTTATCCACAAGACCAAATTATTCCATATCTATCCATTCTGGCAACACCTTTACCATTCTTTTAGCGATTTTAGACATAAACACTTTATGATCATGGTTTAAAAGTGAAATGGCCTTGTATGATGCTGGATCCGATGGGTCTATACTGTCTTTAGGTATTACAGCCAACACATTTTTTTCCAGGATGGTGGTGCTTCCTTTCCTTTTAAAATACTGTTAAACAAAACCTTCCAGATTTTTTTCAGATCTGTATCACTTTCTTCTCTCCTGGCTTCCAAACTTTCACCACAATACCATCTATTCCTCTTGATGTACCTGCAGATTGGTTACACATCACCATTTATCTCGTCTCCACCTATCGTAAGTGTTAGTTGTTGAACCTCAGCTACCTCTAACCTTGGTATATTTAAGCCTTCCATAAATATTTCCATTTTTGCTTTTTCTTGATTAACCCACTTCTCTGCTTCATAAAAAAATTTCATAAAATTTTCAAAATATGTCAGTTTACAAGATCTCTGGTTATTTTTCCTGTAATAAGCTACATAATTTTGGCAACAACTCTTTCTACTTTGTTGCCTAAGTCATTGTACCAAGTGTTTGTGCTCTGGAATTATAAAAACAAATTGATCAAGAGCAATCTTTCTAAAATCATTATTTAGCTACTCCCTTATTTTCTCTTTTGCACTCAGCCATTGTGTCTCTTCTGTGATATCCTCCTTATTCGGTAATACTCAAACCTTTGTCAGACCCCCTAAATAATTCTTGTTACTTCTTATCCATATCAAATTTTTCTTTTATCTCTACCCTATTTTAAACTTTGTTTTCATTTTATCCCACTCACAAGCCATAACGTCTGGGGTAATTTCTATCTTCTCTAATAACTCTTGAATAATTTCCACTACCCATTCCTTAAATTCTACTCTCTTTAACAGACAGGTGGGAAAATGCCAGTGTCTCATCTTTACTTCATTATCCTGATTTTTTATTTTAGTAATTATTGCAACACTATCTGAAATAGTTATTGGATGTCACAAAGTCCACAATTAAATGCATATGTTCATGTGAAATAGTATTTTGTCTAGTCTAGGCCAGTCGTACCTTGGGGAATAAGATGTTAATTTTCTCTGAGTTCCTACTACTGAATTCATATCTTCTATACCTGATATTTTCATAAATTTCTTCAGAAAATTAGCCCTCTTGTGTTATATTTTCCCTTCTAGGCCCCCCAGATGCATCCGCATTCTCATTCTTGCAAATCAAATTCCAGTCTCCACCTATAAGTAATATTCCCATCTAAAAGCTGATTGTCTTCCCATTTTAAGCTCCATAATAGCAGTTTTAGGTAGAATGTAAACACATATGACAATGTAATCCACATTCCTTATTAGTAGCCTCTTACTGCCACAAATCTGCATTGTTGTCTTTTCTTCCTCTATCACTATTGGAGCTCCTCTAACAATTAATATAAATACTGCTCTTTTCCTCTGTCACCGATATCCTGCTGAATATCCATCCTGAAATTCTTTATCAAATTTGCATGCTCAGTTTTTCCAAGTGTGTGTTCCTATAGTAGTGCGATTTGCACTCACCATTTCGTAATCTAATTATTTTAATTTATGTCTGTACCTGTCAAGCCATTCACATTCCAGAATAACAAAGTGTTGCTATTAGCATAAGAAGCTATTATTCTTGCCTGTTTTATATGAGAGCTTTCAAAAAATGTGTATTTCAAGCTTTTTTGATACATGCACCCACTGTTATTTAGGTTGATCCTTTCTACAGTTGCTTCGTATCAGCATTGGAATCTGTTACATTTTATAAGCCTTATTGGTTTAATGAAAACCATCAAGGAAAGAAAGAAACGCACCCCCAAAATACCCCCAGAACCTGTTAACTTAATGCAAACACACACACAACTACATACATCTTCAAATACTTAGGTTTAACCCTCCTAATACAAACATTTTTTTCTCAGATAGACAGCAGCAAGCACATGCCTTAATTTAATGTTGAGGTTATACATCCTAAGGTGCAGGTTTTTGCCTGTGCTTCTACTTACACTAATCTGTGTCTTTTCTTTATCTCTATTCCTCCGCATTATCTCTATTCCTCCCCCAGATGTGAAAAAACTATGTGCATGTCTTCAGAAAACTAACTTTTAACCTTAAGGAAACAGTGTGTGGGCTCTTTTATTGCTATATTATCAGTGTTTCCATGAAAACATAATAAAAACATATAGTCCTCAACTAAGACAAGCTGAATGACTTATGGTTAAAGGAAATTCTTTCCTTATATTCAGTGTTTTCTCATTTACTTGTTTCCACTTAAAACTTATTAGAGTAAGCCAAGGATGTTAATTCTGACATTCACCTATGCAAGAGAAAACATGTCAGCTCTACATATATTATGATCTATGTACATTTTCTACCCAACCCCCACAGCAAAAACCCCAAAATACAGTCTATTAACTTAGGCTTGCTTTTTGTAGCCTTTTTTTTTCTTTTTGCATTGTAATCACTACATTTCTTGATAGTAAAACAGAAGCAAAAAAGAAAAGAGGCATTTATTTATTTTATATCTTTATCACATACAGCTATAATGGGTGCAATTTATATCATGAAAAGTTTGAGAGAAATACTGTTGAGAACAAATTTCTACATAAAATTACCTTTTTCCTTCCTCTTCCCCTTCCCTCCACCCCACTCAGTGTCCCTCCAAGAATTAATGACATGAAGTGAGGCAAATACCTTTCAGTTCCCCACAAGTTTAACAAAGTCAGCAAAAGTCCACTCTTTCTACTATGTGTTATACATCTGCATTTTCACAAATGTAAGATGCTTTGCAGTCTCACCTTTATTCACTAATTTCCTTGTGACTAGTCTTCCCGTTCATCTCCATCTCCCAACTCCAGACTCCTTTTCAATTCTAAGGCACTCCTGATTCTTCTAGTCAACTCATGTACTTTCCTTTGTTACTCAAGTATTTTCATTTGGAGCAATGGAAAAGATGTCACTTGGAAAGTCTGTCTGTGTGCTTTATTATCAGAAGAATGAGAAGCAGATTCCCCTTCTGCTTGATGCCTCACTTAGTGTTGGACAAACATTTGCATTTCTTGGTTTGGCCATTCTGCATCAAAAAATTACTTTGATCCCCCTGTGATGCCCGTGCACTGGCCCAGCAATCAAGGAGCCTCAATACTCACCACTAGTACCAGTGAGGGGCATCCACATTGGAAAGGATAACAAATACACAGTAAAGTACAATTTCCCTTAGCACACAGAGATCACAGTCAGTCTGGGGCTGGTTTCTCCCTCTCTCTCCAGTTCCCTAATAAGACTCCCCACTGGCACAACTATACGATCCATATCTCAGCCTAGTGGGCAAGCTAAAACCTCCACCACCATCTCTGTCCAACCAGTGCTTCATGTCCCTGCTCAAGTAGCTGACACACACACACTTTGAGATAAGAGTTATATACGACCACACAGACACTCCTGGGGAAGGCTGGCACAAGTTCTCCAGCTGTGCCCCTTTTACCTGAACTGTAAGGTAGAAATCACTGCCACCACCCACTAATATTTGTCAGCTACTAAAAAGGCCCTTATCAAAGTTTGTCCAATTCTACTGTGCAATATTATTATCCAAATGGTAAGTGCGAGTGAACAGTCGAGCCTTATTTGGAGTGGCTTATCTCTACATAAAACAGCCACAGTTGAAAGGTTTAAACAATATTTAATAATAAATAATAAAAACATAAGACAATACTTCTTACTACACAGTGTTAGTCAAGACTTCAGAGATCACAGAAAAATGCTTAAAATAATTCAGTAGAATAGTTCTGATATCGACACAGGAAAACAGTTACATCTTCTTATCTCTTAGCTATTTTTAAGAGAAACACTAAAGTCTAAGATCCTACTTGTGTACAGACACAGACAGAGTACTGGTGAGTTGGATGTTCACAAGAAAAATGCTCAAATGCTCTCATTCCTTGTCCTTAAATTGATAACACAGTACCACCGATTCATTTCAGATTACATCATTTCTTTATGGTTCCCAGGCTAACAGAAACTCAGAGGTTAGTAGCCCTTTTGATCTTGCAGCTGGTCAGAAAGCCAGAGAAATAAGACATTACACGTGCAAATTCTAGCAATTAACTCTGGTCTCAAAACAATAGCCAGAATTCCTTCATCCAGACATCTCTGCTCCAAGCCCTGATATCCAAGATAGTCATGAAATGCTTGACTTATCAGCTTTCTTACAGCAGAGTACACTGTTAATTTTTTTTTTCATTTCAACATCCAATACAGTCTTTTCACATTTCAGAGAAGCCTGTGGCTTACATTAATATTTACAAATGACAGAATTATCTACAAAATTATATCTAGCTAGCCTGGCAGCCTTCATCTATCTTCACACATCCCCCCCCCCAGAGCTCAAGCTAGTTTTTCAAGTGACCCTTGAGAAATATTGCTTGAGAAGGTTAGGTCTATCTTGAGTATACCTTACCCCATTCCCTGTGTTGAGAGCCCATCTGCTTTGGTGTTGCTAATCCCACTGCAGTGCTGCACTGACATATATGCCTGCAACCCTATGCTCCATCTTAGCAACTTGGCATTTTGCAGGCTGCCTCTGTGTAAGGATTGTGATTTGTCACTACAGTGAATTTTCTTCCCTACAGATAAGGCTGAAGATTTTGCAGTGCCCACCATATGGTTACATTCATTTTCTACAGCTGCATAGCATAGCATTCCTCCCTGGGTTGAAGCCTACGACTGAGATAAACTACTGGGCACTCTTCTCCCTCTGAAGAAATCTGATTAAGTACAGCCACCACCCCATGGTTCGAAGTATCCACCTGCACAACAAATTATTTGCTGTAATCTGGACTGGCTAAGACAGGGGGTCATCCCAAAGTTTCTTTAAGATTCTGGAATGGCTGCTCACATGCTGGGGTCCACACTACCTTATCTGGCCTGCTTTTCCTTGTCATTTCTGTGAGGGGAACAGCTGTGGTACTATAACTTGGGACAAACTTTCTGTAGTACCCTGTTGTCCATAAGAATGCCTTCACCTGCTTTTTGGTAACAGGTGCAGGCCATGCTTGAATGGCTTCTACTTTGGCAGATTCTGGCTTGATCTTACCACTCCCCACTCTGTCCCAGGTAGGAGACCTCTGCCATACCCACCTGACATTTGCTGGGCTTGACTGTCAACCCTGCCCTACAGTCTTTTCACATTTAAGAGAACAAGCTTGTGGCTTACATTAATATTTACAAATGACAGAATTATCTACAAAATTCTATCTAGCTATACTGGCAGCCTTCACTTATCTTCACACCCCCAGAAAAAAAAATTCTGAAGACAGCTAGATATAGCAGCGTGAATCTTACAACTGCCTCTCAAAATTCCCTGATTGCTGAAATCAGTTTGTTTATATTCTGCCAGGTTTACCATGAATAACTCATTTCTACAAATACTGTACTTTCTCCATCTTTTAATACTATCCATTTTTGCCACAATTTTGTTGGGATCAACACTTTTGGCTGGTAGGTTTGTCAGGCTTGGAGCATATATACAATGTGCCCTTTCAGTTAATGTATTTTGTATTCATAAAATTAGTAGCCTGTTTCTTCTAGTGTCTTGGGTACAGCAGAAAATCTTATATTTTCCCTATGTGCTCTGTCCTCAATTCTACCATTTTTTAAACGTCTCTTCCTGAGCAGTCTCATACACAGCCAGCCTTTTCTATATTTCAGCCTTAGACTTCTGCAGTTTTATCACCTCACCTGAATATCTCTTTAAAGTTAATCCATTTTTCCCATTTTTTTATTTGAGTTGCTATACTCCTTTGATGTTTAATTGATTTTAATTAGCTCTGAACACATTTGACTTTTTCCCCACTAGATTACTGGAAGCCAAGTCTTGCACCAAAGCTGCAGTTTGAACTGCTTTTTGCTGAACAGCTGCAGGATTCTTCCCAGCCAGTGTTTTCTCGTCACCTTTTCTAATGGATTTTCTTTCAGGCTGTCTTAGCTTCTTGTTTTCTAGCATCCAGGCAGTGTGCTTTCTAGCTAGTTAATGAATTTACTAAAAGTGACAGAGGGTCCTGGCCCTTGTCTTTCATTTTCTTATTCCAAGTTGGGATAGCTGAAGTAAAGCTTCATTTTCTTATTCCAAGTTGGGATAGCTGAAGTAAAGCTATTGATCAATGTGCAACCACCTTGCAAACTCGGTCATCACATCCTTATCCTTGTAAGTTTTATCATGGTTCATAGTGCATTCCTATGTTTTAAATTTTTATCTTCCAGTATAATTATGATGCATCTCATGTTGCTTTTGATAGGGTTTCCTTGAGCATAATATTTAAGTGGCTTGCATTTAATATGTTTTTGATGTTACCTGCACATATTGAGTAACCCTAAATGGGTTAGCTTCACTGTGATCCACAAGCCCCTTCAAGACAAGGTAAAGTTCCATTCGTATTAAAGATGCATCTGATATCCTCTTCCAAGCCTAAGATGTCTATTTGTATAATATAAGAAATGGGTATTATTAAAGATACACAGTCTTTGTCATAAAAAATATTCAGATAAATGAAATGTGGGATGTTGTGTAACTTGATAGAGGATTTTCAAACATTGTTTAAGAAACTAGGTGAAAGTGACAAGGACGTCATATGGAGAGCATGAGGTCTCGGCTTGTTTATAGGAAATATGAAAAAGGAAGTGGGGGGAAGTGAAGAAACATCAGAATTTAAAAATATAGTTTTGTTTTAACAGGAGATTCCTTCCATTTTGCCTGGGACAGTCAATAAATTGGACTAAGTTCATGTTAAGATATGGTAACATTAAAGGGCTGCCATGTGAATGAGTGATTGGAATAAGGTTCCAAGACTGAATTCAGACATTGTGCAGTAAATATCAAGATATTCATGAGGAGTAGAATGTGGTCAGGATAAGGAGAAGATGGGATATAAAAAGGTATAGAAGAAAAAATGAAAGGTAGAATACCTCCATAAGATGGGTTTCTGTACAAAATAAGTAAGTTTTTATAGCATACACATGAAAAAGTAATTAATGCAGGTATTTCAAAAATGCACTAGATAACAGGGCAGTCTGGCTATTATAATTATATATTTTCTTTAAATGAAGAAATGTAATTGTGAATCTTTTCTGAGTTGGGGACCTATTTGGTGTTAAATTGGGATATGAAGTATTTGATGCAAATGTTAAACAAAAAAAAATAGCCTTTTGTTTTAGAAGGCAGTCCTGTAAAGTACAACACAGTTAACAATGGATTCTTTTAATGTATTGAGAAGTGCATATTTATGAAATTGGGACTGAGGAAATGGAATTCACTGCATCTGGTCCAAGGAAATCCTTTGATAGGTTCATAGGTTCGTACTAGGCTATCTGCCCTAAGGCATTTATAAGCCTAGCCAGAGTGTATGTGGCTTACACCACCCCTTAGGATGAGAATACTACGCCCTTTTAGGGTTTAGTTTACTATGCCTCTGTCTAGTAGTGACACAGAGATGACCCCCGGGGTAAACCTACGATCTCCCATCCATTCGTCGAGATTTCTCTTGAATAGAGTCAGTGAGGGGCTCTGCCTAACATGGACTGGGATTCTGTTCCAGAGTGTAGGGAGCCTCTGGGTTATGAATCTGTCCCTTCAGCATGTCCTATTTATTTCTGTGTTGAGGTTTAAGTCACTTGTTCTCATGGCTCTGATGGATTTGGATTTTCTGAGGTGGAGCATGTCCATTAATTCAGGATTGGACATGGCCTTGTACATCAGGCACAGATCACCTCTGAGTAGGCGGTATGCGACTGAATAGAGCTGGAGTTTTTTCAGTCGGGCGGCATATGGCATATGTTTAAGACCCTTTATCCTCTTGGTGAGGAACTTTTGGGGTCTTTCCAACTGCTGCAGGTGTCAGGTGAGATACATCCCAAATGGGGCATTGTACTCAATCATTGGCCTGATAAGAGAAGAGTACAGGGGCACAATGACCTCTCTTGATCTAGATGTGAAACCTTTCATGATAAGGTGGGCAATATAGAAGGTCTTCCTAACCACTTTGGCAATGTGAGTGTCAAATGAGAGGTTACTGTCAACCTGGGTCCCTAGGTCCCTGATTACCTCTTCCATACTTAATGGATTACCGCCTATGTGGTAATTTGTCGGTACCTTGTTTTTCCCAAAGGGTATGACTATACATTATTGGTATTCAGCTTAAGGCCATGGCTCTGGCACCAATTATCCGTTTCTATGAGGCCTCTCTGAAGGATGTTTGTGTCCGCTGGAGTATCAATTATGGCACCCAGTTTGCAGTCATCTGCGAACTTTGTCAGCCACAATCCTCCTATGTTTGCCTGTACCTCGGAAAAATAAATGCCGAACAAGAGGGGTCCCAGGACTGAGCCCTGTGGGACACCGCTTGTGACTGGCTTAGAGTCTGACATAGCTCCAGCAACTCTGACCCTGTGGGTTCTGTCCTTGAGCCAGTTTGCAACCCATCTTGTGACATATGGGTTTACATTTAAGCTGGTGAGTTTGTCTATGATGCCCGAGTGGGGTATTGTGTCAAAGGCTTTTGCAAGGTCAAGGTAGGCTGTGTGAACTGCCTTACCCTCATCAATGGCCTTAGTGACTGTTTCAAAAAGTCAACCAAGTTCAAAAGGCAGGATCTGCCCTTGACAAAGCCAAATTGGGTAGGATCCAATGTCTGTAGGTCCCCAATGTCTTTGTTTATGAGTTCCATAATGATCCTCTCCATAGCTTTGCAGACCAGGCTCGTCAAGCTTATGGGGCGGTAATTTCCAGGATCCGTAGAAGCACCGCCTTTGTGAAGTGGGACCACTGTTGCCATACGCCACTCTTTGGGTACGTATCCTGTAGTAAGGCTAAGATTAAACAGCAGCCTTATGTGTGGGTTTAGCTCCTCTTGGAGTTCATGTAGCACACAGCCTGGGACACCATCCGGTCCCATTGATGCTGTGTTTTTAGCTTTAGAGAGGGCGGCTCTCACCTGGGCATCTGAGATGTTAGGGAGGCTACACTCTGCTGGGATAGTTTTTTCTCCTTTTGGGGGGGGAGGGGGAGGAGAAATTTGCACTGAACCTGTCTGCCAGAATGTTGGCAATGTCAGTGGGTTCGGTGTATTTTGTGTCATTTTGGATTAACTCTGAGCATATCTGGGAGTTTCCACCCAGGTTTCTAACATAGCTAAAGAAGGCCTTGTGATTGTCTTTTGTGTCTTTTGCGATTTTTCTCTCAAAGTTGGCCTTGGATGATTTTATGAGTGATCGTAGCTTTTTGCTAGTACTGATCAGAGACGCCTTCCCTTTTAGGGATTTTGCTCTGCCATGTAGTAGCTTCCTCCTCCTGTTGTAAAGTTTGTTTATGGCTGGGGTCCACCAGACCGGGCGCCTGCCTTTGGGGGAATGGGTCTTGGTTTTATTTGGGATTGCATGATCCATGCATTCTTGAAGGTGCCCATAGAAGGCATTTGCAAAGGATTCAGCAGTGTGGGTTATTCCACTGGCCCAGGGGCCTTGAAGGATACCACTTCAGTCTTAAGAAGTGTGAAGTTTGCTTTTGAGAAGTTCTTCACTGTGGTCTTTTGTGCAGGGGGTGGGGGCAGGATGTGGATTTCCAGTGAGATTAATTTATGGTCTGATCTTACCAAAGAGGGATATACTTCCGGTGTGGAGCATTTTGTCCCCATGTTTGTGATGATCAGGTCTAGTATATTGTCTCCTCTTGTGGGAATGGTGACTAGTTGTTCCATTGCATTTGAGTTTATGAATTCTAGGAACCTTTGGGCTAGGGTGTTGGGGCTTGAGTAATGTTCCCAGTCTATGTTTGGGTAGTTGAAGTCTCCCAAAATGATGGTATTTGGAGAGACATTCATACTCTCCAGTGTCTTCAGGAAGGCTGTGTGGGGTTCCTGAGTTTGAGAGGGTGGTCTGTAGCATGCTACAAACTGTAAGGCAGTTTTGCCTATGGTTAGTTGCACCTGGATAGTCTCCGATGCTTCATGCGTTGCCACTAACCTGGAGGTGTGGGTATCTTTGATGAAAATGGATACTCCCCTCCTTTTGTGGTTTGATCCAAGTTTTGGGGCGGAAAGCATGATATGAGGTAAAACCTGATAGTGCTGGGGTGCTCTCAGGAGCCTTGAACCAGGTTTCAGTCACCGCACAGACATCGATGTTCTCCATACTGAGGAGGGCTTCGAGGCGTGCATCTTGAGGTTTAGACTTCTGGCATTGAGCAGCATTACCCTTAGTTTTTTCCACTTGTGTTTTCTAGGGAGGTAGGTTTGTCATTTGAGCCTTGCCTAAAAAGGCACTATGGAGGTGGCAAGAGCCTTGGCCAATATCCGGAAGCCCAGGGGTGACAGGTGCAAGCCATCCCTTGCGAAGCAGCGTGGCTTGTCAAGCATGTCATCCCAAGCAGACAGACATTGGATCCCCTTAGAATGACACCAGTAATTAAGCCAATTGTTAAAACTGATCATTTTGTCTTTGTACTGTGGCATCATTCTTGGTGAGGGTAAGATGCTGCTCAGGGTCAGGGTCATACCGGCCTGGGCTACATAATCAGAGAGCTCCTCTATGTCTCTTTTCATGTAGTCCAGGGAGGTACGTCTCAGGTCCTTCACACCGGCATGTACAATGACTGAGTCATATTTGTACTTGCTGTGGAGTGACCTGAGTGCTTGTGTTATGTGGCGGATTCTAGCTCCCGACAGGCAGCTTACTGTGACCTTTTCCTTGTTTAGTCTGGTGAGCGGGACGTCAGTGTGTCTGACTATGGAGTCACCTATTACAAGTGTGTCTGGCATGTTGTTTGGCCTTAAGGGCTGTGACTGTTTAGCACACTGACTTTGTGAACTATGTGTTGCATGTGCTATGTCTTGAGGTGGTGGTTGCTTGGGTGTCTGCTTTGGAGGCCTCTATTGTTTTGGTAGATTTTTAATCAGCGCCTCCGAGTATGTTTTTGTGTGTTTATGTGTTTGGTTTGCTGTTGTGATAGTTCTATGTGAGACTGGGTTTGTGGTGTGCGTGGTTACCTTCTCCTCCTGACTGGTCTTGCCAGTACTGAATTGAGAGAGCTCAGCCTCCAGTTTGGCTATATAGTTGCATCTCTTGCATATATTTGTATTTGTTGGGAGGAGGAGAGGGTTGTCTGTGTACATGAGGCAATTGTAACATTGCCTCACGATTCCCAGATTCACCAGCTGAACAGGAGAGGACGCCAGCAACTGACCCTTCGACATGCTAGAAATAGTGAAAAAGATTGCTGTGTAACTGAGTCAGAAAGGACCTATAGGGAGATGTGTACTCAACAGAATTTAGGTGAATGAAGTACTTTCTTTTGTTTAAGAGTGCTTTACCTGTATAAAAATGCTTTAGGAGCAAGTGCTGAGCTTTTCAGATAGAGTATAGGCTGTTTAGATTGCAAGTAGAACAGTTCTAAGGGAAAAATTGAAGAGCAGACTTGGCGGAGCCAGAAAAAGTTTAACCTTGTTTAACCTTGTATAGCTATGCGACATCACAAAAGCCGCAAAGGCGGATTTTAAGCAGTGAACTACAAAAGAGTTAGGAATGGTCCCAAACAACCAATTACTACCGATCATGGTAAATTATGCATATGGTCAAGTTAGATTGGAGATAATGGAGTCCCAACCACAGGTGACCTTTGTCTGTCATTCAAACACCATGAGAATCTGTGAAGCACAATCTTCCTCCAGGTCTTTGGAGGTTTGTCTGCAAGGGATTCCTAGATTAGAGAGATCATACCACTAGAGCATAAAGGGTGGAACCCAAGGGATTTCTTTAAATGTCTGGACTCTTATCGATCCTATGTTGGAATTTTCATCACGGAAAGTATACAAGTTTTTGAAAACAATTCCAGTTTAAATTTGTACCACAAGTTTTTAGGTTGGTTAAGAAACATTGATGAAGGCATATAGAGGATTTTTACTGTAAATAGTAACTTACTAAAGCATTCTTCCAGTTAACCAAGGTAGGCATGGATGTCTATTCAGCACACTCTTTTATATGTGGAAAATGCAGATAGTTTTCATAACTGAATTAAATGGAAAACAAAATATTATGTACATTATTGGTTTATGGGGAAAATAGTTAGAAGATGGCTTCCACAGTTCTGTATATACGTGTATGAAGTTATTAGGAAGGCAAGAGAAATAGAAGAGATCATTTGGAAACCTCAGTAAACCAAAAAAAGAGTGATCGAAAGGAGGTCAACTGGGAAGAAAAGTTACTTGCGGCTTAGAATTTAAAGTTTATCTGGACACAAAGGGTAAAAAGAAGCTGTTGGAATTAGTGAAGAATATTTTCTCACATTCAAAGCTACTACACTGTCTTGAGAAAAAATAAAGATTTTGAAGAGTACAGGGACAACTTCACCAAAGTGATTAAACCCTGTAAAATATTTTAAGTAAATGGGTTTGTGAGATACCTAGTATTTTTGATGGGGGGAGTGTTAATCAAAATAAGTTGAACATTGGTACTTCACAGAAATTGAAAGCAATGATGGTCAGACTGAAAAGTGGATAGATTAGATGTATCTGAATCAAAAAAGCAGCTTCAGGATAAAGGTGCCTGGATGAATATCTTACAAATAAATCTCCTTTAGCAAACCATCAAGAATCACCATGGCTTTAAAATCGTCAATCTTTTATTCCAACAATATTAGAAAAATGTTGTAAACACTTTCGGGTATACACCATACCCTTCTTCAGACCTATAACTACTAACTTCTATATTTTTATTTAGAACCTTAGTATTAATGTAATTAAATTTGGCACCTTTTTTGCTATTCAAATGGTTGATAGAAGTTAGTAGTTATATGTCTGAAGATGGGTATGGTGTATACCCGAAAGCACTTATAACATTTCTCTAATATTGTTGGAATAAAAGATTGATGATTTTAAAGCCGTGGTGGTTCTTGATGGTTTGCTAAAGGAGATTTATTTGTAAGATATTCATCCAGGCACCTTTATGCTGAAGCTGCTTTTTTGATTCAGATATTTGGAATATTGTATGGCAGCGGTCAGGGACATTGCTGATGAGAACAATGTGGAACTTGACTACATCCCGCAGTCCTTATCGGAAGGTAAAAGTGTATCCAATATGGAATTAACTTTTAAACGTTTATTAAAAGCGGAAGCCAATGCTCTGTTGCAGTTTCATAAAACTGACTTACTGAATGCTAATGACCATGCACAGCATAATGAGTCTATCATTAATGTTATACAACTTACTCGGAAGATTGAGAATTTGCTAACCAAGCTTAAGAATGTACAATGGCAACGCAAGCACATGGATGCGTGTCTTTGCTTCCATGTGGTGCCTAGAGGTTTAAGAATTTTGAAAATGCCGACATATGGGACTTTGTACCCTGATCTTCTAGCTAAATGGCAGAAACTCAATATAGACACTAGTTATGCATACATGAGATTACTTATTGAACAATATATGGTAATAGAGAATAACATCAGCGATGAGGTGATGGAACATCAAATGAAAATCATGACACTAGTAAGTGAAACAGAATGTAATGAATTCTATGAGTATGCATTCATTCATATTTACATTGGAACACAAATTACTACTCATGAAAAAAAGGAAACTCGAGCATGATTTAAGACATTAATGTGGGCAATGTCTTCTCTTGGCTGAGAGAGCCTCAACGACCAAGGGAACAAACAGCTGTTGGACGCACTAATCATATAAATCATGCCTCTTCCTCCAACCAACCAGAAGCTTCACAATTAGCCAACGCCTTCAATCCATCGGTAGAAGAGGAAGGGCTAAACCGTGGAGGTAATACTAAGGCGAAGGCCTTAGTGAGTAGTTGTGAAGTTGTTTTAACAAATGTGGATCGACCAAGTGGGAATGCAGTTAAGTCTAGTGTAAAACACATTAGCATAACAGAAGATCAAGCCATGGCTTCAATGTCACACATTGAATGTGTTATAGTTACTGAGGCACATGAGTTAGCAAGTTCAAATGCAGATGTCAGGAAGAAGTCAGCTTTGCTGAATGTGATACAGCCTGCTTTAAACTACACTGCTCACCAATTCCCACTACCCATTCGGGAGCTGAGGAGATGGACTCCTACGAGGATGAACAAGAAACAGAAAATATCCAGACACTTGATGCACTCACAGAACAAAATGCAGAAGCAAGTGAGTCAGAATTAGTTATAAATTTGTCGAAATATGAGTTATGAGCTCATGAGAAAACTTTGCTTAATAAAGGTCTTTCCTTTATATCATCAAAAGGGACTGATATCAGTGACTTTACCCTATATATCAAGATATTTGTTAGAAATGTAGCCCTGAAAATGTTGTATAAAAATTAATCTGAAAATGAAGTTGCTCTTTTCAAGAAACCTAATGTTTTTGTACCATACATACATCCTCTCTTAGAGGCATTTGAGCAAGCATGTGAAAGGGATCTTATGAGAATGTGCAATGATAAAAAATGTAATGGGAATCATATCTTTTACAATTTAAATCATGATGAACGTGAGGCTTTAGTCAGCCTAAGTAACAATGAACAGATAAGACCCGCTGATAAAGGGGGTGCTATTGTCATTTTAGACACATTACTATGATGTGACAATGCAATTAATGTTGGAAGAAAATGAGACATATAGGCTGATAAATCAAGTTCAGTTGAACAAAATTATTAATAATATGCACAGTAATCTTTATGATTTATTTATGTGTAACGTCATTGATGCAGACTTGTACAGATATTTTTTAGTTGAACTGCCAACAATTCCAACTTTTAGAGGTCTACCAAAGGTTCACAAAGACCTGTATAATCCCAAAATGAGACCTATAGTCTCAAGTAGAGGGTTGACAGAACCACTCTCCATATATGTTGAAAATCAATTGAGAGGATTAGTTCAAAAGTCACATACTATAATTAGGGACACACAGGATTTCCTTATGACATTTTCTGAAAAGTTGGATGAAAAGATTGATATATTTAATGTCTGGTTAGTGACTTTAGATGTTAAATCATTGTTTACTATGATCCCAAATATGGATGGGCTGAAATATTTAAGACAGCTTCTATGTGATAGGAATGTTAGTTCTGATGTAATAATGAAATGTATGATGCTTCTTGAATTAATCTTGGAAAATAATGTATTCATGTACAATTAGTACTACCTACAAAAACAGGGGGTAGCGATGGGTACGCCATGTGCTAACTCATACGCCAATCTAGTAATGGCCCAGTGGGGGAAGACTCATATCATGGAGACAGATTATAATGATATGATTTTATACTACAAGAGATTTGTGGATGATGTTTTTCTCCTATGGGAAGGTACAGAAACAGATTTATGTCAATTCATTGAGTATATAAATCAGACTACAGGCTTTCTTAGATTTGAAGGCTCATGGTCAAAGATGAAGATTGAGTTTTTGGATGTCTTCATTACTAGAGATAAAGGAACCTTCACTACATCACTGTATAGAAAAAATTGTAGGAAGAATAATTTACTTCATCGTACAAGTATGCATCCAGGGCATGTATATCAAGATATAGTTATCAATCAGGGAAGACGGATATCCCACTTGATCAGTGAGGATGTGAAATGTGATCAAACCCTAGATAAACTAAGGGATGAATTTATTCAAATGGGCTACTCCAGGAAAGAGAGTGATGTACTAATGGACCCCCAAATGATAGAAAAGGGAAAGGAAGACCCTATTTTAGAAAAAAGACTGTCCATGCACAAACTCATGAAATGAAAGAGGTCAGGTTATCTAAAATGCAAATAAGGTTGAATATCCCTTTCTCAAATAATAATAGAGATATATGTAAGGTGATTAGTAGGAACTGGGCTATGTTGAATACAAATGAGGAAATACGAACTATAGTAGGCCATAGACCCAGTTATAGTTATCGTAATAGTAAGTCCTTGAAAAGGTTGCTATGCTATGAGAAAGGAAAAAGGAAAGCAGCTACATCTAGTAGACAAGGGACGTTTCCATGCAGAGGATGCAATCAATGCCCCTATATGATGGCATCTGGTAGTTTTATTCATCCTGACACAAGAAGGACCTATAGTTTTAGACATTATGCTGACTGTAAGACTAGAGATATTGTCTATTTAGCTAGCTGCATGAGATGCAGCAGCTTCTATATAGGCAAGACAAATAGGACCTTGAGAGAGTCAGGGAACATATCTATGCCATCAATCGTAAAGATGAGACAAATGCATTGGCACAGCATGTCTTAAACAATAGGCTGGAGCATAAGTTTAAATTTATGGTAATAGAGTTAGTAGGAAGAAATAGTCGGCTAGGATGCATTAAAAATTACACAGAGAAAGAGGAAACTAGATGGATTATCAGAATGCAGTCAGATAAGGGGAAAGGCCTGAATGATAGGGTCTCCATCAAACCCTTTCTTAGAGATAGACCCTTGAAACATTAATATGTCTTTTTGATATATTTTGTCATTCAAGAAGAGCATATGTCTACAAGGGAATTTATATAGTTTTAATGTTAAAGATTGCAGCATGAACTAGGTTAGGTTATGATTATGTATTAGATGTGAGTGCATACATATTAGTGTGTTATTATATTATGTTTTTAATTTTTATTTTTATTAATTTTTAATTTTAATTTTTATTATTTTTGATACACTTTATACATATATATTTTTATAACTGTGTGTGTGTATATATATATATATATATATATATATATATATATATATGTACATCCACTAAATTTCAAGAATTTAGGAGAGTCTTTTGATAAAATGCACTTTTACTGCCATTCAATGGTGGATGAAGGGATTTTTTTATATAGAACCTTAGTATTAATGTAATTAAATTTGGCGCCTTTTTTGCTATTTAAATGGTTGATAGAAGTTAGTAGTTATATGTCTGAATAAGGGTATGGTGTATACCCGAAAGGGCTTACAACATTTCTCTAATATTGTTGGAATAAAAGATTGACGGTTTTAAAGCCATGGTGGTTCTTGATGGTTTGCTAAAGGGGATAGATTAGATGTAGATGGAAATTAATGTGAAAAATAAAATGATCAGAAATTATTGAATAAGGAAAAAAAAAGTTAAATGGCAAAATATTGGATGAATGATTTAATAACGTTCTGGGAGGAAGGCATATGCTGAATGCACTTAAACAGAGAATTTAGCAATGCTATATTTTGGACAGTATAAGATTATTTGCTTATGAAAAACATGATCAAAGAAACTTAAATATGAGCAGAAAGAAACTGTTTCATCAGGGAAGATGAATGTTTTGCATTTATTGTATAGGTTTTCTTAAATGAAATTGACCAGGTGATGGCTGTAATCTGAAGTGGTATGCTTAAAAACTATACATTAATGTACAGTCTACAAGGTGTTGGAATGAAAATGTGGAATTAAAGAACACATAGATAACACTAGTATCAATAAGATGACACATCTGTTTATTCTATAGAGAAAACAGTCTTAAAAGGATTTAGTTTTTAGGTTTTTATAAATCATTTAAAGAAGGATATTTTTTTCTCAAAAAACTTTTTATTAGGTATATAAAGCAAAACATTAAGAGTATTGTACATGAGAAAAAATAGATTTAAACAAGCATATTACAACTCTTAAGAAAACAACTTTTTAGGAAAGTTTAAATACAATAATAATAACACAAGTATTGCACAAATATATACACTATGTGCAAGTTAGGCTAACTGAAAAACAATGAAAGGAAAGAGACCTGGCATGAGAAAAGGAATAATATGCAATTATCACAAACTGAATGAAGAATCTAAGGCACTAACCATTGATAACATTTAAAACTTTTTCTAGCAATAACTTTTTAAAGGCCATTTTTTTTGGACTTCTATGTTCTTCTGAGCATCAATATATAAATAAGCCATTTTCTGAAAAGCAACCCAATTTAGTTTGGTACGATCAAGCCGATTTTGGGTAATATATAGTTTTAATAATGAGCAAATAAAAATAATCACATGAGTATCTAATTTTGAAAGATGATTTAATGGAATATGAAGAATGGCAAATTCCCAGGATAATGCAGACTTATGGTACCCCATTTTTTGAAGTTTGACTTTCAGAGAAGTCCACAATCTATGAGAAAAACTACAATACCACAAAATATGAAGGAGATCTGCCTGGGGATGATAACAACATGGACATGATGAGGATTTACTTGGGTTAAATTTATTTAATTTGTACGGAGTATAGTAAGCATCATTATTAATCATTAATTGTGTGTATAATAGTTTTTTAAAAGGAGTACACTCCTTTGTATATCTGTTAGCCAAGAGTTTCTGATACTCAGAAAGTTGGGAATTATGATTTAACCAGACCTTAGACAAAATACAATTGTGGTCCATCATTAAACTTTTTATCAACTTGTAGGAGTTTGATAACATTTTATGTGATGAAGATAATATTCTGATAATCGTGTTGAGATTATTCATTTGATATTCTGTAGGATCTATAAATGCAAACCTATTTTTAATTGTTTCCCTTAGTTGGCGAAGAATTGACAAATAATTCCAATTAACTTTCAGGATCCTACGCCACTCAGTTAGGGATAAGTCAGAATATTTCAAGACATCCCCCACTTTTAAATTCTTTATTAGAGGATAATTTGTTAAGTTAAAAGGAGAATTATCTATCATTATATTTGGGTTTAGATGAATTGGTTGAATAAAGTGAGATATCTTATCTAAATTACAAAGTTTAAGTAAAGTTTGAAAAGCTTTAATCTTTTGTTTAATGAATATAGAGAGATTTTTCGTAGAAATAATGTCCAAGGGAATAAAAGGAATAGCTTCTGGATTTATATTTTTAGATATGATGTAATTATACCATATTTTTATCCATAAAGAATGATTGATATGAGAATTATTCATGAAATTAGATATAGTAAAAAGTTTATTAGAAGTAACTATCAGATAATAAAAATATAAATTAGGAAGACCCAAACCACCTTTATCCTTAGAGATTGATAATCTGGAATAGGAAATTCTAACCGATTTGGGGAACCATAAAAATTTAGCTAAAACTTTATTTACAGATTCAAAGAAAGATTTAGGAATTATCTTATCAGAAGAAAAGAAATGATAAAGGAATCTAGGTAAAATATTCATTTTAATTATAGCTGCCTTTGATAAAAGTGAAAGATTTAGGTGTTCCCATCTGTTTATATCAGATAATATTGAGTTCCAAATTTTATTTAAGTTATTTTGAAAAGAAGATTTATTATTGTGTTCTAAACTGATACCTAAGTACTTTATACTAAAAGTAAACTGAATTTGATGATCTGAAAACAGGAATGGCTTATGGGCTAAATAATTTAAAGGAAATATATAAGTTTTAGAGGAGTTTAAAAGATAGTTCGAAACAGAAGAGAAGTAATCAATAGAATTAGTTATTTTCCTAAAATCAGATAATGGAGTTTGGAAGTAAATTACTAGGTCATCAGCAAAAGCTGAGAAATAGATTTTTGCGTTAAGAATTCTAGGAATATTATGAAAAGTATTCTGGATAATGTACAACAACAGAGGTTCTAAATAAATGTTAAAAAGAAAAGGGGACAGTGGACAACCTTGCCTCGTTCCTCTAGTGATCTTTATTGGAGAATAAAAGTGACCATTAATGTAAAGTCTGGTAAACATATATTTATATAATACTTTTATGAAGTTAATAAAGAATAAAGGAATATTAAAACAAAGCATAGTTTGAAAGAGAAAATTCCAACAGACTCTGTCAAAAGCACTAGATGCATCAATAATCAGAGCATATAATGGGTTTGTATCATTTTTAGTAAGATGGATGGTAGACTCTAAAGACAATGTATTATCCCAAGCATGTCTATGGGACATAAAACCAGATTGATCTTGGGAAATAATTGAGGGTAAAATCCGTTTCAATCTACCAGCTAGAATAGATGATAAAATTTTAATATCAAGATTTATTAAAGATATGGGTCTATAATTAACTGGGTCTGATTTTTCTTTATTATTTTTCAGAATTAAGATAGTTTTAGATGTATTCCAATGAATATCTGAAATATCATTAACTTGTATATAATTATATACTTTAAAAAGAAAAGGAAGGATCACTGATTTAAAAGTTTTGTAAAATTCAGGAGTGAAACCATCAGGACCAGGAGATTTACCCGACTTAAGATTATCAATAGAATCCGAAATCTCTTGCAAAGAGACGGGAGTAGAAAACTATCTTTGTTGGTTATCATTTAATTTAGGGAAATGTAAAGAGTTTAAAAAGGTTTTTATATTATTATCATTAACAGAATTAGAAGAATTTGAGTATAAATCGGTATACAGTAAAGTAAAGAGCTGAATAATTTCTTCATCTGTATTGTACAATTTATTGTTGTAAAACAAAGAAGAAATTTTTGGTCTGTCAACATTATTTTTAATAATTCTAGCTAATAGCTTGGAAGGAACCTGGGCCCATTCTGAATATGAAGCTAGTAATTTTTGCTCAGCTAAAGAAAGGCAATTTTGATAAAGCATAATTAAGTTTTTCTGGGTGTCAAGAATTTGCTTTTCTATATTAGAATCATGGTTCAGTCTAAGCTGATTTTCCAAAGATAGAATTCTATATTTTAAGGACTTCTCTTTTTTAAAGTACTGTTTTTTGAGGTAGGCCGCTTTACTGATAAGCAATCCTCTTAATCTCGCTTTGCATGCAGCCCATTGTATGTCATAAGGGATATCTGATGAACCTAGATTATTCTCCATTTCCTGCAAAATTCCAGCGCATTGTTTGCAAATATCTTCATTGAGTAGTAAATTATTATTTAAAGACCATTTATTTGAATTGTTATTATTTTTAATATTAGTACTTATGTTTAGTTTTAATAAAATTCTTGAATGGTCTGAAAAAAATCTAGGTTCAATAGTAAAATCCAAAATATATTTTGAGATAGAATCAGAGATTAGGAAAAAAACAATCTGGACCATGAATGATAACACTTAGAGTAATAGGTATAAATATCATTCTTATTTGAGATTTTAACAGAATGTAATGGATCAATCAAACCATACTCTATCATTAAGTCATTAAGAGCCAGAGTAGATTGATGGTTATAAGAAGCAGTGGAACGAGAACGATCAATTTCTGGATTTATCACTGCATTCCAGTCTCCTCCTACTATAATATAATGGTCTTTATATGATGTAAGAATATTATAAATTTTTAGAATGAACAAATGTTGTAGATTACATGGGCCATATATATTTAAAACTAAAAGAGGTTTATCAAGACTATGAATAGAGGCGGTAAACAAACACCATCTACCATCATTGTCAAATTTCTCATCAATTATGGACCCCATAAATTTTTGTTTAATGATTACGGCTACTCCTCTGGAATTAGATGAGTCTCCAACAGCTACAATCCTCTTGATCCATTTTTTATTTTTCTCTTTAGCCCAATCCAGACGAGGGATATGGGACTCTTGAATAAAGCTAATATTGGCCTGTGACTTGAAAATTAAATGAAACAATAATGACTTTTTTGCTTTATTTTGGACTCCTCTAACATTCCAGGAATCCACTAATATATCAACTGACATACTTAAGGCAAACAACCAGTATTGATGCTGTTAAAAAACACAGATCAAAGTCCCAACAATACATAAACCAGTGCCTATAAGAAAGAAAAAAGATCCACTTGTATTGAATAATGTTTGAATATGCAATCAAATCAAAAAATATTCCTTGTAAAAGAAAAATAATATAAAGAATAATATCAAATTTATTTATTTCCTTTATCCTAACCCTAGTGCCTACCCACCAATCCTCTGTTGATAAAGGAAAACCAGATATGAATAAAATAGAAGTTGTAATTTTAAATGTTAATAGTATCCGAGTAACAAAAAAAAACACTAAATGTAAGCCTAACAAAAAATAAAACCCATATTAATATACCAAACCTGTGTACAAGACTAACTAATTTCAAGATGTCCAACATACTCAATCCCCACTTAATATATTACACTATAAGCTCCTATTATTGAGTAAAAAAATATATATCAATAAACTGAATTTCCTCAAATATTCCAAAAGACTGGAAAATAATTTGTGATTGAGAAAAATAACACTACATAAAAAATGTTGAGTTGAGAACACACAAATAAGAAAAAGCTTGTATGCATAATAACGGACAACTATATTAATCATACTATATATATAGGTAAATCTATATGATATAATAAATTTGAGACATGGATAAGATGTTTAGTTATAAAAAGAAAATAACTATAAATATTGCAGAACGAGATACCATTATGTAATATTTAATAATCACACAGACGCATATAACAAACTTCTCAGTAATAAGATGGTGTCTAACTGTGATAATAATACCAAAGTTATAGTTAAACATTTAAACCTGAACCAGATATATTATAGTCTATCTCCCAGAAGATTTACACTCAACATTCAACCCTACATAAATGAATGTTACCTGCTACTGAGGTTGTTATACAGCAGCAGTTCTCAATATTTTACTATATATTTAACAGATTTTGGCACCATCTAGTGAATAAAAAGGGAAAGAAAAAAAGAAAAAAAAAACAGGTGAACAATGTCCTAACCTACAGTCAAAACATACATTTAACAATAAATAACTAAAAGAACAAACAAAAAGAAGAAAAAAAAACAGATTTTATGCTTCAGGAGGTAAAGCATAAAATGTTTGTGTCAAAAGCACGATTAATTATGAGTTCATGCTGCATATATTGTATATGGAGAAGCCACCTAATACCAGGAAGTGAACCACATCGCACTCATACACTCGCTTTTCAGTATTCTCAACAAGAATAAACATAACTAAATTACAACTCTAAAAGATTCAAAATAACATAAACATGAACATGAATATTATATCAATAGCTTTGAAAGATAATCTTATGTACGATGTACAACGGTTTAGCTATATAGTAGGATGTCAAAAGTAACTATCATTCCAAAAACTCTACACTGCATGTAGTGTGTTGTATGAATTTTCCAGATAAGAAAGCATTGATAACTAAATAGACACAGTGACAAGCATATCTTAAAAAATGAATTTTCTTATTTGTCCCTTTTTATAATTTAAAAATGAAGGAGACTAACCTATTATGTGTAAATCAAGATCAAATCCAACTTAACGATCGGTGGCAGACGCTCGCATAAAGCGAGAACCTTATAGTAATATTTCCTGGTGGTATAGTGGAAATATGCCCTTATAAAACCTGGAGCTGATCAGCGCATAGACCCATTCACCTTGCAGTTGAAAAGAAACAGTTATAAGTCCAACACCAAACTCGAAAAATGCTGACGATATGCGCTACTATAAATGCGAAGCCTGCGGAACTCCACAGCGAGTGATGACGTCACCAACAGTCTCCGAGAGTCCATATGAGGTGCGCGACCATGTAAAGCTGCAGCAGGTGATACAAAGAGAAGATTTTCATCTTGTGAAGTCTCGAGAAGTGAAAAATTCTCCCTCCAAAAGTGGACTACTAGTGTAGAATACTGAAAACTAGAAACTTGAAAGTAACAACACACTACATTCGCATTACTAGAAAAAATGCAGACTATAAAGCTATTAGACTCAGAAAATAAAATATACCTCTAGAAACCTGAAAAGCAAATAATGTTATAATGAACATGAGATTATGGCATACCAAAGGTTGTTTCAATCAACCAGACAAATCAAAAAAAAAAAATAATAATAATAAAAAATATATATATATATAACTCTAGAGATATGAAAAGCAAACAATATCATATTTATATCAAAATTTTGACATTATAAAGAAAAGATATATTGGAAATAACTATTAATATGAAGTGAAATTAGATAATAACAAACAAGAACCTCCTAAAGTATAAATATTAAGAGACACTTTTGAAACTCAAAACAAAAGTAACATGTTAAAACACAGAATCAGGAAGCTTATTAAAAGTTTTAAAAAATATATCTTTAGCTTCCTTGGGATCCGAGCACATAAACCTTTTGTCATTGACTGTAAAAGATAAGGTATTTGGATAGGGCATACGAAATCTTATCCCTCTTTTTATCAAGTCAGCACAATAGGGAGAACGTTTTTGTCTATTTAGCTTTATTTGAGAAGGAAGATCTTGAGCAAATGACAGTTTATGAGACTTCCATATAAACTGCTTTTTACTTTTAGCTGCTTCCAGAATTTGGAAAGTGTCTTGAAAATTTAATAGTTTTGTGTAAATAATCCTTGGTAAAGTAGAATCCTGACTTGCACGTAATGCTCTATGTGCTCTCTCTACAATTATAGTTTTAGTGGATGATTCACAGTTTAACAAAGATTCAAAGATGCTCCTAGTCACAGATAACAAATTTTTATTGTCATAAGATCCTGGCAAACCACGAATAATTATGTTATTTCTACGACTTCTAGCTTCCAAATCCAACAATTTGGCTTGTATATCAGAAATAATCTTATCTTTAGACTTAAGGTCACTTTCCAGTAAATCAGTTTTTATCTCTAAAGCTGAATTTCTATTTTCAATTATATCCATTCTGTCATTTATTTGCTTTAAAGTCTTGCTAAAGTCAGCAAATTGATCTGAAAAGTTTTGAATAGCACTTTGAATAGGCTTTAAGGCTATTTTTAGTTCCTCTAAATGAAAGTTTGAATCATTTAAGTCTTTATTACTTACTTTGGCAGATTCTGTAGATTGCTTAGATGTTCTTAATCTTTTTGAACTGGAATCTTTTTCAGGAGAGAGCATTGAAGAAAATTTGGCCTTTGTAGGCTGAGTCTCCATGGAGTCAGATTTAGTAGCCATACCCAGAGATGAAGTGCAACTGACAGGATTTCAGGATTCAGGAGTATTCTGAAGCAGCAGATATTCAAGGCAGCTGAGAGAACAAAAATGTTCTGAGGTAAAATCAATCTCAGGATAAAAGTTCCACACAAAAAAATACTCCAAATGCGTAGAAAAAGATTTATAAAATCTTTTTTAGAAAAAAACTGAGGAAAAAGATTGCTACAAAGTTGTAAAATAAAACAGAAAGTTAAATAGCTGTGAGGAGCTCAAAGAGTAGGGACTAGTCTAGTCGGCAGCCATCTTGGAATCCCATTTAAAGAAGGATATGAAAATATAGAAATGGACATCAAGTGAATTAATACAATGTATGACAATTAAGTTTTGTCCATGTTGAGTTGTATTTCTATTCTGTTTATGTAAAGAATAGAGGTTTTAATGCTGGATCTGTTCAGTTATTCATTTCTCCTATGCAGACCGTCTCAAGGCTCTATCCCTGTATTCTATCTTCTACAGGCTGTTGAGGGGTGATTTGTGCCAGGCAAACAAGGGTACTGTCAGACCCCACTCTGATGGAGCTCCTGCATATCCACAAGACAAGCAGCACCAAAATTACCCATTCTAAAGACTTAAACCTTGCCTGTGATATAAACAGGACCTGTTGGAGAGACGGGTATGTATCCCAGAGACTACCTCTTCTCTGGAACAGGCTCTCATTCCAACTGAAGCAGAGTTCCTCCCCAACCCAATTCAGCTGTAACATGGGCTATTGGGTGGGGAACAGGAAATTCATCCCTGTTTTGGCAGCTATGCCTCTAATCGACACAGGCAGACTGTAAATGATTCATCTCTAGGCCCCTGCTTGTAAAATTTACACCTCCCATTCCCCTGCTTACAGGGTCTTTGTTAAATAAACGAACACTTAAAATGGCGAGTACAACATACTCAAACACGTTTAAGTGAAAGTTTATTTAACCAACCACTCAGAATATAGAATTACACAATCCTGAAAAGTTTTGTTTGATCCCCTATCCTTCCCAACTGCTACAATACAAGAAACCAACTAATACCATGGTACATACACACAATAACAAAAAAAAAAAAAAAAGGGAAAACATAATACTTTAACGTTGCAAGCCCCCATGCACCCCCCACACCCCCTACTTAAATATACCAACTCTGAGACCGCATTTCAGTGCAGAAAAGGGAAATTCCCCATTCTGAACCGTACAGCGCCGTTAGCACTAGCTTACATGACGTATTACGTTGCATAAGTCAGTGCTGGCCAAACAAAATATTTCAGAACTCCATTTTCCGAAGTTGAGTGGTCAATTAAATAAAAGTTTGCTTAAAAGTTTTAGAGTATGTTGTACTCGACATTTTAAGCATTCATTTATTTAACATAGACCCTGCTTACACTTATCAAGGTTACCAGAAGTTCAGAGATTCGGATGCATGGCTAGGCTTAAAAAGGCCCTTATGGTTATTGCATAATAAACTGTGAACCTACGTTAATATTGCTGTTCACCTTGTGTATTATTTTTGCATCTTTTTTAACAGAAGCATTCCAGCTTTTCATTGCCAAGGGTCATGGGAGATTTCTCTTCCATCTAAGCTACCAGTATGCAGATTGGGCCTCAAATATAACTTGCTGCCTAAAGTACCAACCTGTTGCACTGTGTATCATAGGTTACCCGTGAAATATTTGTAGACGGAGATGAGATGAAATGCTTTAATCATTACATAACATACATCAATGTAGCAGACATTTAATAGGCAATTTGTTAAGACAGATTTCACTGAAATATAAATTGGTGAATTTATGCTTGTATACATAATTAGACATTAACATTTCATTTACTATAGTTAAATGGCTAGTAGATTGAGGCCAAATAGGCACATTTCAGCCACAGTTCAGGGAAGGCAATATCTACATAGGCACAAATTTGGTTAAACACATTACAATATACAGCATTTTAAAAGTCAGCTAGTTGATAAATAAACATAATATGCATGTAAACAAGATTTTCTCAAATTTTGAGTATTAATTCAAGTGCTGTTGTAGGGTAAGCAGTGTCATAATTTCTAGTACAATAAGAATTAGTAATGGTAAGTACATTATATTTACGAAGTTGGAAGTATTGATCATTAGCCTGAGACTAAAGTCTCAATGTATGAGATTAGATGTACTGACTTAAAGCCAATACTTTTATATTATATTTTATTAAAGATTACTCAATATGCCAAATAATTTGGGGCATGTGATGGTTACTTGCATGACCAGTGAAGGATAGGTTATTTTATGGTCATTAGAGTGCTGTTGCATTGTATCCATAGGACCAGGGCCAGAATAACAAGAAGGCTGATGAAGGTGCAGATACAGGCTCCTATGTCCAAAATAGGCCCCTTTCCTTCTGTTCCCAGTTTAGTCTAAAATCATGTCTTATTGTCACTCTAAATAGTTCATTTTAACATTTCAGCTTCGGGCCCATGATGACTGAATCCAGCACTGCAAAACAGCAAATCTGGAACTGAGTATACTGTGTGTGCGCGCGCGTGTGTGTGTGTGTGTGTGTGTGTGTGTGTGTGTGTGTGTGTGTGTGTATATATATATATATATATATATATATATATATATATATATATATATATATAAACTTGTGTACGAACTGTCATCCCATCTACTCCTTGTGCTTTACCCTACATGAGAACAGCCATTTTCCTCTGAACTTCTTCCTTCTCTGTACTGACGTATATCCTGGGTTCTTGCTGTTTTGTTCTGCCATCTTTCTAGTTTAATACTCTTACCTTACTTTCCTTTGTGAAAACTGAGGTAAGTTTTCTATTCAGTACTTGTACTTTCTTTGAGCTCCCCTGGCCTGGTTCTGTTTCTTCCTTCAACCATTTTTGTTATGTGCGTAAACAATACCTCGAGTCCTCTTGTGATCCCTTCTGCTAGGTGGCAGATTAGTTTGCACACATGAGTATTACCTTCTTGCTCCTGCCTCTTCTCATAGATTCTCCTTTTCTGTTTTACAGCCTCCTGCTTTGTGCCTGGAGGATGATAAACTGCTTTACTCTAACAGCTCTCCCTTTCCTCTACCTTTACTGCTTGTGCACATAAGCTAATTTCTAACTCTGGCAATACCTTTGCCCATTCCTGTTTTTATGTTTTCTCCTCCTATCTGACCTCGCATCTAATTCACTTTGAAGATTGCTCTCAAACCACAACATTCACTTCAATATCATTCCTGAACAACCTATACTCAGGGACCTTTATGTCCCAGCCCCCCTCTTTTGCAATATTGAAGTTTGCTTCCTCCATATCTTCAGGTAATGTTTTAAGTACATTGTAGGAAAGGTATGAGAAGCTTCCCCCATACAGTAGTTTCAAACTCATTCCATGGAAAGGGGTTGCAGGATAATGGACCTGTGGAAAATGATTTGTTAACTGGGTAAGTCCATTGAAATAAGTGACCAAGGAGCACTTTATGCTTCAGCAACTTGTTCACATTCATCCAGAAGGCCAAAGGAAGCAGTGGGAATCAAACCCTGCTCACTGGACTATTGGAAGCAGCTCACCCTGTACTGTGGACTGCAGGAGGCACTGCAGCTGATTAACAGATCGGAGCATTAATGATGTAATTGTCTGTCTATGACCTTCCATGAAAGTTGTGTCCGAGAGACTTCCAAACAGAAATTGGAAGCACTTCTGGATGTAGTCCTGCATGCATTTTAAAAATGTGAACTTATTTCCACTCAAAATTTACTATAATCCAATTCAATAATGCCGCTACAGTTTTACAGTGCTACCAAATAGATTGTGCAAGTCTCTTAAGTTCGCCTTTGCAATTTTATAGCTTGGAAACATTTTAATTAAAGCACTTTGACCCAAGACAGAATCAGACTGATTTTCCCAAGGCACCCTAGCAGGCAGGTGAGAGGTGCAGTACAGAAGGTTTTTCACTGACGTTAAACATGGAAGGGTAAAGTCACTTTTAACATGGAAGGGTAAAGTCACTTACTGAACACAACACAACATGACCTTTCTGTCAGCAGGATCAACATTAAGAGTTAGAGACAGTACTATCTCAGAGGCAGGTAGCTTAATGATGGTATCGCTAATTTCCTAGCCATCTAGCCCCTTTGCATCACTAAAAATGCCAGAAACCTGCAGTTATCTAACTTTTCACTTCAGCTGAAATTATGAAACTGCACACAAATGCCCAAAGATCAGTGATAAACATTTAATATAAAAGCATTTTGGCATAGCTTAGAAAAGATTGTTTTGTTTGAATCTTGGTTTAAAAATAACACGACTGCTGTCCAAGTCTTGAAAAAAGAACAATGCTGACTGAAAGCATTACAGGGTGTCAGTTTGCTCATAAAAATGTTAAACTCTCCTTGAGTGTTAATGCATATAATGCATCTCTTCTATGTAGTTCTTCCTAATGCTTGAAACTAATTTTAAAACTGAGGAATTATTAATCAATAAACGTTCAGTAATCAACAGTTGTCCATAAAATACGTACATTAAGAATACAGAATTTGATGACGTTATTCACTGACTGACTAACCCATGCTATAAATAGTGGACAAAGCATGTATTCTATTGTCAAACAAAGGAAGTTACATGTCTTAACAGTATCTAAATGAATGTTTATCACAGTTGCATTTAATTTGCCATCAGTTTTGACAAGTAGAACTGTATAAATATTAAATCATTTTTTCATGTAGGTTATTTCTAAGGAATTCAATGCAGTATACAGTCAGTGGGCAAATGTATTATTGAGACAGTCAATATAACTTTATTCTTTCATTTTTTTTAACACTAAGACATGAAGTCTCAAAAGAGGATAATATGGTATGACCACACAAGTCATTATTTTTGTTTTACGCTGTTAAAATGATTATTTAAATATATTTTGGGGGAAGGCAAAAACATGCCGTTATTCCTTCATCACTTTATAACATAAACATACAAAATCCGGACCGAACTACAAAAGGAGGGGGAGTATCCATATTCATAAAGGATACCCACACCTCCAGGTTAGTGGCAACGCACGAAGCATCGGAGACCATCCAGGTGCAATTAACCATAGGTAAAACTGCCCTACAGTTTGTAACATGCTACAGACCACCTTCTCAAACTCAGGAAACCCACACAGCCTTCCTGAAGACACTGGAGAGTATAAATGTCTCTCCAAACACCATCATATTGGGAGACTTCAACTACCCAAACATAGACTGGGAACATTACTCAAGCCCCAACACCCTAGCCCAAAGGTTCCTTGAGTTCATAAACTCAAATGCTATGGAACAACTAGTCACCATTCCCACAAGAGGAGAAAATATACTAGACCTGATCATCACAAACATGGGGACAAAATGCTCCACACCGGAAGTATATCCCTCATTGGTGAGATCAGACCATAAATTAATCTCACTGGAGATCCACATCCCGCCCCCCCCCCCCGCAAAAAAGACCACAGTGAAGAACTTCTCAAAAGCAAACTTCACACTTCTTAAGACTGGAGTGGTATCCTTCAAGGCCCTCGAGCCAGTGGAAACCACAACCCACGATGCTGAAACCCTTACAAATGCCTTCTATGAGCACCTCCAGGAATGTATGGATCAAGCAATCCCTAATAAAATCAAGACCTTTTCCACCAAAGGCAGGTGCCCGGTCTGGTGGACTCCAGCCATAAACAAACTCTACAACAAGAGGAGAAAGCTACTACATGACAGAGCAAAATCCCTAAATGGGAAGGCATCTCTGATCAATACTAGCAAAAAACTACGATCACTCATAAAATCATCCAAGGCCAACTTTGAGAGAAAAATCGCTAATGACACAAAAGACAATCATAAAGCCTTCTTTAGCTATGTTAGAAACCTGGGTGGAAACTCCCAGATATGCTCAGAATTAGTCCAAAATGATAAAAAATCACTGAACCCACAGACATTGCCAACATACTGGCAGACAGGTTCAGTGCAAATTTCTCCCCCTCCCCCCCAAAAGGAGAAATATCTATCCCACCAGAGTCTAGCCTCCCAAACATCTCAGATGCCCAGGTGAGAGCTGCTCTCTCTAAAGCAAAAACACAGCATCAATGGGACCGGACGGTGTCCCCGGCTGTGTGCTACACGAACTCAATGAGGAACTAAACCCACACATAAGGCTGCTGTTTAATCTTAGCCTTACTACAGGATACGTACCCAAAGAATGGCGTACGGCAACTGTGGTCCCACTCCACAAAGGCGGTGCTTCTACGGACCCTGGAAATTACCGCCCCATAAACTTGACGAGCCTTGTCTGCAAAGCTATGGAGAGGATCATAATGGAACTCATAAATAAAGACATTGGGGACCTACAGACACTGGATCCTACCCAATTTGGCTTTGTCAAGGGCAGATCCTGCCTCTTGAACTTGGTCGACTTTTTCAACAGTCACTAAGGCCATTGATGAGGGTAAGGCAGTTCACACAGCCTACCTTGACCTAGCAAAAGCATTCGACACAATACCCCACTCGGGCATCATAGAAAAGCTCACCAGCTTAGATGTAAACCCATATGTCACAAGATGGGTTGCAAACTGGCTCAAGGACAGAACACACAGGGTTAGAGTTGCTGGTGCCATGTCAGACTCTAAGCCGGTCACGAGCAGTGTCCCACAGGGCTCAGTCCTGGGCCCCTCTTGTTCGGCATTTATTTTTCTGAAGTGCAGGCAAACATAGGGGGATTGTGGCTGACAAAATTTTCAGATGACTGCAAACTGGGCACCATAATTGACACTCCATCAGACACAGACATCCTCCAGAAAGGTCTCATAGAAATGGATAACTGGTGCCAGAGCCATGGCCTTAAGCTAAATGCCAAAAATGTATAGTCATACCCTTTGGGAAAAACAAGGTAACCCCTAATTACCACATAGGTGGTAATCCATTAAACACGGAAGAAGTTATCAGGGACCTGGGGACCCAAGTTGACAGTAACCTCTCTTTGACACTCACATTGCCAAAGTGGTTAGGAAGACCTTCTACATTGCCCACCTGATCATGAAGGGATTTACATCCAGATCAGGAGAGGTCATTGTACCCCTGTACTCTTCACTTATCAGACCAATGATTGAGTACAACGCCCCATTCGGAATGTACCTTACCCGACACCTGCAGCAGTTGGAAAGACCCCAAAAGTTCCTCACCAAAAGGATAAAGGGGCTCAAACATATGTCATACGATGCCCGATTGAAGAAACTCCAGCTCTATTCAGTCGCATACCGTCTGCTCAGAGGTGATCTGTGCCTGACATACAAGGCCACGTCCAACCCGGAATTAATGGACATGCTCCACCTCAAAAAATCCAAATCCACCAGAGCCACGAGACTTAAACCTCAACACGGATATAAATAGGACGTGCTGGAGGGACAGATTCATCACCCAGAGACTCCCTACACTATGGAACAGAATCCCAGTCCATGTGAGGCAGAGCCCCTCACTGACTCTGTTCAAGAGAAATCTTGACGAGTGGATGGGAGATCGTAGGTTTACCCCGGGAATCATCTCTGTATCACTGCTGGACAGAGGCACAGCAAACTAATGGATATAGTATTCTCATCCTAAGGGGTGGTGAAAGCCACACACACTCTGGCTAGGCTTATAAATGCCCTATGGCAGATAGCCTAGTATGAACCTATGAACCTATGAACCTATATATATACCATGCTGCAGCCAATTGCTTTACAGTCATTTTGGATTCCTGATCTATTGGTTTTATGCAGACATCCATTTTAGGTATACATTTTTACTTGGACACTAAATATCTACTCCTGTACCTTTACAGAAAGATGCAAAATACTTAACTGTAGTTCAGTTCCGATTATTTTTAGATAGAACTAATCATTCTTTCAGTCACCAACTATATTGGCTCTTGTCTGTGTTGGTACAGACTTGTTGACCTAGCAAGTATTTTCTTGCCTCTCTAATGAAGCAAACAAGCTTTGTTAAACACTTTTTTTTTTTTTATTTTCCTCTGTGATCTTGGTATATTCAGGCACATTTTACATGTCATTTGTGAATGTCTTTTTGTATGCTTTTATTTATTACAGTTTTGTTAGCTGACTTCACAGTGCATGAAAAATTATGCCTACTAAACAGCAGCTTTATACATGTACAGAAATTAGGCAAATAGCATAAACAAATAAGTAACCCCACCTACATGTTTGTCAGTTCAGAGTGTATAAATCTTCTCAAGCAGTGGCAGTTGATGACTTCAAATCAAAGGGGGGCTCCAGGAGACAGCTGAATGGGTGGGGCCAACATGAAGGGGTGTGGCCAACTAGAAAGGGGCAGAGCTATGGTACAGTGGGATCGATGCTGGCCATGCTTACCAATTTACATGAAATAAAGGCTCAGTCACTATGGTGCATACCGAATACTCTACACTGCACATTGTTACATGAATATACATAGGGTTACCACCTGTCCCACTTTGCGAGGGACAGTCCCTCTTTGGGCAGTTGCGTCCTGACAAAAAATTGTAAAAATGGCAAATGTTCTGACATTTTAGGACAAAATTATTTCCTATATTTTATGTAATAGTTGCATAAAACAGTTATTCTGTATCTGAAATACCTAAATGTTATAAGAAACAGAATAAGCAACTAAAATGCTACAAGAATAAGCTTTTATTTAGGCAAAAAAGTTAAGTTCTATCCTTTGTACTGACCGTGGGTATGTGTCGGCCTGTAAAATCTGATATTTGTACCAAAAATGTCCCACTTTAGCCATTTGAAAAGGTGGCAACCCTAAATATACAGGTTCGTTTGAAGACTTACCTTTGCAGTTATCTAGTTACATAAATATTCTCTGCATGGCAACAAAAATGCTTTCAATGTGGGTAATTCTTTAATAGTATGGTTATTAAAGCTTGCTTGCATCTTGCAATCCTAGACAAGCTTACCTGATGGTCATTAAAGTATTGCTACTTAAACACAACAACAACAGGCACTGCAACAACATGCATTCTCTGAAAGTAAGAAGCATAAATCAACAGTATAAAAATATGACAGAAAACCAGAACATTATACAAAATCAAGGACAGATGAAAAGCCACTGTACTTGTCTACCTTGGATGGGGGGGGGGGGGGGGTGCTCTGCACACTTACACTACATAACTGCTCCTTGCCTTGCTTGGACACATCCAGAGTCACTACATGGGGGGAGTGGGGTACAACAAGTATGTCTCAATTTAAAATGTCTCTGGCTGACGGTGATGACCTTGACACATTTGGTCATACCTCTCAACCTCAGAGCAAGAAATCTGGACAAAACCATAAATAAAAGTGGGACAAAGCAAGGCCCAAAAATAGGGACAATTTTTAAATATTGCTCTTACCAACTTAGAAAGTTGATAGATAGTAGGTCTTGCATTAGTATGAATTTTCTGAAGGGTATGAAATCTGAAACTCAAATGTCTGTCATTATTTTCTAACTTTAATCTTATTTGCCACTAATTTGCCAGAAAACCACAATTTTATGAAAAATGGACCAAAAGTGTGATGCAAAAATCTGGATATTCTGTGAAAACCTGTACAGTCGAGACTGAGGTATGCAATATGTTATGTATCATCATAGAGTATAATGTCCCCTTTGGTATGTACCTGACCAGACAGATTTAGCAACTGGAATGTCTGCAAAGAATACAGGGAGTAAACACAATGTCTATACTGATTGTCTAAAGCCCTGTCTCTTTACAAAGTATCATACAGACTTCTGAGAGGTCATCTTTGGCTGATGTAAAAAGCATCCCAGGACCCTGTTTGATGAAGCTTTTGCACATCTGCAAAACAAACTGCATCAAAACTACTAGATCAACAGGCCTAAATTTTGCTTGAGACATACATAGGACATGCTTGAGAGACGGATCTGTTTCTCAGAGAATTCCCATTCTCTGGAACAGGCTGCACATCCAAGTGAAGCAGAGTATCATCCTAATCCTAAAGTGCAAGTTGGACCAGTGAAAGGTTATTCAGAAATTCACTCCAGTTTGGCACCTTTGTCTCTGTAGACAGAGACTGTCAATAAATCACCCTAATATAAATCAGATTTGTGGGTCACATTTGGGTTGCAAGTCTAGGCTTATAATGGCCCTTGCTCTTGCTGTCAGCCTAGTATACACCTGTTGAGTACAGGTTTTTCCTTCGGGATATTGGTAGTTTGTTGTCATGGAGTTCAGAATTAACAAAGCTATGCACCAGGATTAACATTCCATCATCCCTTATACTTTTCCTGTTATTTATGAACACCAAATATCCCAAAAGGCATGTGAAGCTTTAACTATCACTTGAGGATATTTTGGTATGTGCAATAGCAGTGAGAGCATCCAAACCTGGAAGTCTGGAAGTTTATTGCATACACTCCTTGAACTAAGACAAAGGAGTTTAAGTCCCTTTCATTATCACATTGGTGGCATCAGACCTTAGCAATTATCTGATGAGCTATTAAAAGGACTAGGATTGATTTCACTGTCATCTGCACATAATAGTGTCATTTTGCAGAAATGAAGTTGGCCATTGAGAAATGTGTGTGGTTGACATGTTACATATGTAGCTGCTATATTTTTAGTAAGTCATAGCAGGCAAAAACAGAGTGAACAGGTGCAAAAGTTATGTAGATACACCTTAATTATTTTGTTCTGGAGGTACAGAGTGTACCTAATGCATCAATAGTTTGTGCAGAACTTGTTGAAAGAGAGGCCAGTAACAATATTCATGATTACTAAGCAAATGCTTAGAATTACGATTCATGACAAGTTTTGGTTGATGATGCGCTATTTAGGAGAGCTTGTTGTAATAAGGAGATATTAGGTTTGTAGTTTTAAGAGTGCAGATGGTATAGTCTGTTCAAAAATGTAAAGTAATTGTGAAGTTTGCAGGTAAGTCTGTTTTCCAGTTGACAGTGTCTAGTATGATAGTGTCCCTTTATTATGCAAAAGACTTGTACTATCCCTGGCAATATCTTCATGAATGTGAAACTTTAACCATCACTTGGGTTCTTTAAGTACATATGGTAACAATAAAAGCACCCAAGACTGGGTGTGCATTGGCAGGATATACACAGTGTTGGACTAAAATTGCCTTAACTCCTAGGAAAGCCGAAAAGACAAACAATTGATGTAGCGTGTCATATTTACATGGTTAAGATGAGCTGTATTATCATTCTTTAGTAATAATTAAGTTGTATGTTAGCATTTGGAGAAGTGCTGTAAGTTATGATACATATAACATTTAAGCCTTAGGGTTACTTTGAAAGGACATTGTGGGCATTATTGTTCAGAAGAATGCATTCAAAATAACCCATACAAAACAAACCAGTGCTCTTTGGTCAGATATATGATGTCGAATGTTAAAGCCCTGCTTGTCATTCTGATGGACTAGTATCTGTTAAAAAGGACTAGTGGGGAAGGGAATGAGTGACTGCTGACTGCACTCATCCATGCTATATGAAGACATGGCAGATGGTCTGCTGTTGGACTAGTCCCCAATGGTAATAGGATGTCTTGGCAAATGCAAGATGGGAATGAGTGTACACAAGCAGCATATAAATACGTTATAAGTCATTGAGCATGTGAAGAAGTGTGCATAATGAACAGGCTGTGTAGTGTAGGACTACTGCTCTCCAAGGCTATCAGTAGAAGGGACACAGATCACTGAAACTTTCCCTTTGGATGCCTGGATCATGGCCTCCCATGACTGGCTCATGCACACTAAGAAATAATGGGATTATGTTATGAGAGACTTAATGGTCAGCAAAAAGAGAGAGAAAAAAAGGCAGGAAAAACATGCTCTTTGGATTGACTGGTCAGTCACTGACCCATAAGAAAACATTATAGGCAACACTTATCATTTTAGATTCTTAGGCTTCCGGTTGGACCCTTCCTTACCCTTTAAATATCATTTGGAGAAAATTAAATCAGAAGTAAATAAACTTGTATTTTGGACAAAAAAAATCTCACACTTGCTCATCCAAGATGAAACGGCAACTATTTAAAAGTAATTATTTTTTTCTAACTCCGATATGTCTTATTTTACCTCTTGATATTCACTTCCTGGGAAACCTATCACTCTTGCAATCCACGGTTAACCATATTTGTCAGTTTGTTATATTAAATCCAAGATACGAACATAATTATTTATTCCTAATATAAGTAAAATGCTTCCAATATAAAAGCATATCTATTTTAACAAGGCTACTTCATCATTACCCAAATTAATTTAATTTCTTGCCCCTCCTTACTCAGCATGCTAACTCCTCTTAACTCATACCATGTATTCTAGCATGCCAGTTTTTTACTATATGTATTGAACATCTATGACATCCTCATACTATTTTAAATATACTTTTCCTTTAACGTCTCATAGTTATCTAAGCAAGACAGTGCAACTTAACAATTCTTTACTTATCTTTTTTAGTATCCTACTTCACTAACCTATTTGTTAAGCCGCAGTGGCAGTTAAGCCATGGTGGTACAGCGGTAGCATTGTTGCCTCACAGTAAGAGGTTCTTCTGTTCGATTCACAGCTGGAGTGCCTTCTGTGTGGAATCTGCATGTCCTCCCTGCGGTTGAGTGGCCTCTGAAAGACATGCGTGAATGGGCGTGCCTTCGCTGAAGGTTGGGCGTCGGGCTGGAAACTCGGCACCATAAAAAATCTACTGCCAATCATTAGCGGACCGGAGTTCCGCTGTGGTGACCCCTATCTGGGCAAAGCCGAAAAGACAAACAACTTCACTAAACTATTTATTCAGTTCCACTTCCTTTCCTTCCTTTTCACTTGAAGTGCTCCGTTTTCCAATCCAGGCAAAACTCTGGTCAAACAAGTTGAAGATTCACTGCACTGCTCTGTCTGCTCTCCAATTGAATGAACTCCAAAGTACTGCTAATGAATGTGTCTTGCTCACTTTTTCCCAGCATGCAAAGTGCGGGAAGAGAGCAAGTACCAATCAATAGCCATCCACGTCATGTATGCGACTGCAGATGTGGCAGTCCGATCCCCTTCCACTTTACCGCAGTTACCAACAGCATAGGCTTCTGGGCATCTATTACTGATGCCTCCTCTTTTTAATCTGTGCTGGTTTTACACCAGTTCAGATTTACAGAAACGTTTTTTTTAAACCTGGAACTCGCCGAGCATGCATGCATGCGCAGTTTCAGTTCAGGGACTTTAACAGAGTCAGTCGGGCTCACAGCTAACTGAACTAACTAAGCAGTATTATTTTATTTACAATACTAAATATTTTATCTTTCTTTTCCTTTCTTTTCACAGTGGGGGGGGGGGTCTGCAGCCCTGCAGTCCGATGGCATGAGCCCTCTCTGTTTTCAAGATGTATTTTACACTAGAACACATTACAGTCATAATTAATATGTAGAATTCAACATGTTCAGCTTAATTATGACCTTATTTCCATACAAGAATTTGATACTTACATGTAGTACAGATTGTCTGCATGGATCAGAATGAGTAACGCTATACCATATTGTATGGACAGATTTTGGGCAACAGAATAACTCTGAAAAAAGAATAAAAGAAGAAATTTGACTGAAAGGGAGGGGATAAAAGGAAATCAATCACCTAATTCCATTGAAATTTTATATTAAGCCATTCTTTGTCCATTGGGCGAGACTTCATATCAAAAATAGCCCCACCTTGTTTGAAAACACAGATTATCTTAAGCCTAGAGCTTAAAATACAATGGAATCTGATTCAAAGAATTAGCCATAGTACACCCAAAATTCTACTGGGCATAGATCTGTGTAACTTCAAATGACATGCAGTCTGAAGACTTCAGCACAACATTTTTTAATTTTAACATTCTGTTTATTGAAACAAAGTATCTACTTGTGCAGCGCGAGCATCTCTTTGGCCTTGCTCTGGGCAGGACAAATCTCTGCATTCTTGAATTCTGGGGGGGGATTTGAACTTGAGGAATAACTGGTAATTCCCATGTTGTTGCTAGAATTAGAATATGTATGAGATGTGTTGCTCTATCCCCAAAGGCTTTCCCATAGATGACTGAACCCTTCCTATTTACATCTTCAGGTGATGACATCCTTCTTCCAGTCTTCTAAAAATCTTTCTAAAATGTCCTAATTAGAGGGCAGTTCTATTTTATGTGCACCCAAGTTCCCTCCTTACCAGATTACTGACATCGCAGGTGTCTGAACAAGGGGAATTACTTGGAGAAGAAGAAAATAAAGCCTATGTAGGCATTTCCAAGTAAGGTGCACCATTTGAGAGGAAGGGGTTAAGAATGCAGAGGATATAATGCCTGCAACCTGAGTTTTCAGACAGATGCAGGTTCCTTTCCATCAGGTATTTTCTTTAAGCTACAGGCTGAGTCAGAGAAAATTCTGTTGAAATACTCGCTGCTTTCTTTCCTTCAGCTTCTCCTACAGATTTGAAACACTGGTAAAACAGATGCTTCTTAATTAAGCTGACTGGGTAAGAATCTAAGGCATGCTCCAACACAGGGAATAGTTGAGGGCAGAAAAAGTAGTGAGTCCTGGGTATACTATATTCAAATTGAGGGTTAGTAAAGGTTCGGGACATGGATCCTGAATACAGCTGGAAAGGTAGACATTCCCTTTTCCGATCAAGCCTGGAAGGGAAAGAATTGTTGAAATGCTGAAATTTGGGGATTTACATCAAAGTACAGTTATCACCTGTCCCACTTTACGAGGGACAGTCCCTCTTTGGGCAGTTGTCCTGACCAAAAGTATTAAAAATGGCAAATGTCCTGAGATTGTAGGACATAATTATGTCCCATATTTTGTGATAGTTGCATAAAATAGTTATTTCTGTATCTAAAATACCTAAATGTTGCAAGAAACAGAATAAGCAACTAAACTGCAACAAGAATAAGCTTTTATTTAGGCAAAAAGGTAAAGTTCTATCCTTTGTACTGACCGTGGGTATGTGTTGGCCTGTAAACTCTGATGTGTGTCCCGAAAATGTCCCACTTTGGCCATTTGAAAAGGTGGCAACCCTACATCAAAGGAGAAATTCAGATGCTATAATACATTTGTGTCATCCATTCTTAAAAAAATTGAATGGATGCCCAGGAAAGTGTGATTAAGCATTGGCAGTTGCCAGTAGTAGAAAACATTTTTAAATGTCCTAATGCCACAGCATACAATAAGAAGTATTTCTCCAGTTTCACCCCGTCATGACGAAAATAGCTTGTGCTAGTATAAATGAAACTATCGTATTTGACATTGAAATGCCCCCCTGAAGGAGAGGGCCCTCAGATAAAGTTCAAAATGACAAACTGTCACTGACATAGAAATCAGTAAAGAAACTGGGAGATCAAAAACCACCTTGGTATTTGGAGGCATGGTGGGCACACTCTGATCCTCTGAACATTTTTGAGACCAGATAAATTTTAACCTCCTATTCCATTTTTGAAGTCTTGTAAGGGACCCTCAGACAGTCCCAGTAAAATATAAAATATCTTTTGGGCAGACAACCATTTTGAGAAGCAGCTTTATTTCAAAAGGAAGATTCCCATGTGTTCATTGATTACTTTCTGAATTGGTTGAAAATTTAAATACATAGTTTCTGCTGACATGCTTGTACAGAAAGATACTTAAAATTACAACAGTTGTGTGTATAATTATACTTACTGTAGAAATGTAACATTTTTGGGAAACTGGTATAGACTTGTGAGAGTTTACCTTGCATCTGGAGAAGGATTGCTATTGCAGTATAATATTCCAAGCAATGAAAACAGTGTTGTATGGATTGCTATGAAAAATTAATAGCTCTGCAAACAATGGTACTCAACCTTTTTTGGACCACCATTATTGTCTTGAAATGGATCATGGAATATTTTCCTGAGGGTTTCTACATGTGGTTAGATTACTAATATAAATACAGTGTCAAGTGTAAACCTTGTCCGACTCCCAGAAGATAAATAGGGGAGTGAAATGCAGGGACAGCACCTATACTACTTTCATAGTGTCTTTTAGAAATGACCTGTAGTATATTTAAAAAGACAGGTGGAAGTAGAAATAATTCTGAAACTCTGTACAAGTATGAGCATCTGACATCATCAAAGGCATTTTCTGCACTTACTAATAACAGGACCATAGGAAAGTTTTGGATTTGCCCTTATTCAGGCAATAAAGATGTTCTTAGGATAAGCCATGCAGTTGTCTATTAATATTTATTAGTTTGTCTGAGTGTGTGAATGAAAGAAGCAATGGAGCTATCCCGGATGCCTGTGTGTCCATGACAACTGTATTTTCTACATTCAAAAGTGAAATTGGCCTTTATTTGAAAGGAAAAGATCATTTACAGACTTAAGTAAAGGTATAAGCATCGATTCTTTCCAGGATGACAGAACTCCTGTACCCCTAATGATGGATAAACAAGTATTCAAAAAAAAGAGGTAAAGCTGGAGGGGGGTGGTGCTAATAAAACTCTGAAGGTAGATCACTCCCTAGTGCTTATGTTTAGCTTCTTGTTAGGTGACAGAATTCCTGTTTAGAGATGGGTTGGCCCATTACATAATAGTTGCAGTAGGTAGACAAATGCATCTTTGAACTTTGTCCTCTACAGAGTAAATAATATCCAACTATCTCTGTGCAGAATCTCCTTTTTGAGATTTGATTCTTGCCTGCTGTCTTATCTGAGTACTAGTGTAGTGAATTTTCTATCTTTCATTTTACATTATGGACTAGTGCATAGTATAATTTCAGGGGTGGCTTTCTATTACTTTAAACTGTCTATATAATGTAATCTCTGTTTTCACTTTAATTTCCTTTATTTTTGTTTCACTATTCTGTAAGGATAACATTACTAGTTGGGAAAGTGGAGAGGTGCCTTCTAAACATTGTATGGTTGGCCCATTGTGAATATGACATTGTTTCATAGAATGGATATAATTTTTGATATGAAGTGGGAAATGAAGCATTAACTGACTATAAATGATATATGATGATCAAAAGAAACCAATGTCTCAAATTACTGTGTCAATCTTTAGCTCGGTCTCACTAATGTAGTAATCAGCAGGATGGACTTTTTTACAGTTGCACTGCAGTTTTGGAATGAAGCTTAAGGCCATCATTGGCACAGTGTTGATTCTGACATATGCATCTTGGGAGATGCCTGTCTCTGAGAAAGCTAATAATAATACCCACTATAGTGTCAACATCCAAACTTGGCTAGCCCTAGAACATGACCTCAGCTTTCACAGTAGAGAAATAGATGCCCAGATAAGAAGGGACCAAGACAAATCTAAGAGAAGAATAATTACTTATGTGCCTTGTAGATTAGAACGTACCACCAAGTCTACTGTGTGGTTTGCTAACCAATGCACGGTACATAGATTTATGCTTAGACTAGTAAGCGTCAATTTCTGTAAGGGTTATAATCTTGAAGGCTTCAGTAAAGTCTATATATGCAGTATGGCTAGAATGGCTTGTCTTTGTAGGCAGCACCTTTAGTATTTTCAGAGAAATCATCTAGAAAGTTCATAGTTTCAGGATGATCAATATATGCTCCATGACTTTATAGATAATGCAAGTGAGTTTAACGGGATGACAGTTCCTAGAATGTGTATTGACACCACACACATGAAGTGACTCCATGATGGTTGTTCACTTGAGATCAGATAAATACCTAGTAGAGTGAGGCTGCAGTGATTATGGGGTAGTTCATCAATGCTGCACTTTGTGCAAACTAAAAGACAGCTTAATATAAGTATACACATATATATATATATATATATATATATATATATATATATATATATATATGTGTGTGTGTGTATTTTATATATATATATATATATATATATATATATATATATATATATATGGGTCCTAGTCACATTGTCGAAAACACGGTTCATCGAATCGTGTTTCCGCAGACCCACTTTAGCGAAAGTGCATTTTATTGAAAATGCACTTTCACTAAGAGAGATTGGAACATTAAAAAAAGCATGCAGTTTGCATGCACCATTAGTTATAAATCAATGTATAGGGTTGATTTACAACTAACGAAACTATCGCTGACATCATGGTACAGTGGGGATAAGGGAATATTCCCTTTTCCCCACTGTAGTACGATCTCAGAGTGAGAATAATAAAGTAGGGGTGCAGGGGGGCTTGCCACTCTGCATAACACTGTTTGATGTAATTTGTTTTTTTTTTTGAGGGATTTTCTTTAGCAAAAGTGCATTTTTGATAAAATGCACTTTAGCTAAAGTGGGTCCGTCTGCAGAAACACGTTTTGCTATATATATATATATATATATATATATATATATATAAGGGGTAACGGAACTTTTTTGGATAGTACTTCCTTGATCTGGTCCAAAATTTGCTAGAAGGTGAGGCTATGGATTCAAATGGGGGTATGTATAGTATGCATGGGAGGGGTGAAACTAGAAATGGGTTTGTCAAATGTGACATTGGCTATGACTTTGGGATTAGAATAGGTAGCACCATTTGACTGGAACACTTTGTAGTGCTGGATGCTGCTTCTAATCCAGTGCAGTTAAAAAAGACCTTATGATTCTCTGTGAATCTCTTTCGATGAGGCATTCATGTCAAAGGTATATACAGTGGCCAGAGTAATTCTGTCAGCAGAGGATAGGATGGTTTTGATTTTTTCAGACTTTAGGACAGGGACTTTAAATTGGCACTTGAGTATCTCTGAATATAGTAGATTTATTGGCCATGATGGAACTCGTTTTGAAGGAAAAATGACAGCTTACTGGTTATTTGTTCAAGGAAGGAATGACCTTAATAGGGGTGTAGGTAGAGGCATTAGTTGTAAGGATGAGGTTGCCCATGTTGCTACCTTTTTTGGGAGTTTGGATTGTTTGATCCTAGAAGTTGGTAATTACCTTGAAGAATCACTGTACATACATATTTTTTGTTGACTAAGAATTCCAGTTAATTGATAGTTAAGGTCATTCAGTATTAATACCGCTCCCCAAAAAACGATAACATGCTATTTGTGATGAATGGTTAGGCTTGATTGAATGTTTATATTTGTTGGATTTGATTGTTATTTTAACTCTGTCCTTGAACTTTTTGTGGGATGAGAGAGCTATGTTTTGTTAAATACTCCTACTATGTTTGGATTGTGGTGTGTGTGTGTGATTTTTAGTTTTCTGTCACCCATTATTAGCAGACTGGGAATAGTAGGAATGTACTTCAACTTAGTTATAGTCATTACTAGGCACTGAGAGTAATCTATATATGACAATAATATGTTAATTGTCTATTTATACAGGAGGTGAGTGTCAGGAGAGATTTGGTGCTTCTTAAATACATATAGTCTGACTCCTGATCACAGATGGCCTAATAGATTAATTTGTGCAACATCTTGACATGGAGAAAGTGCTGTCATTTACATTGAAAATGGGTTTCAGTAACTATTTGCTTTGTGTGTTGATTAATCAAGATCAAGATTTTTTTCAAACTGCTGTCTGCTGAACATTGCCACATTAATGTAAAAATTGTAAATTGCTAGTTGGAATTCCTAAAAAGATTGTCTTTGCTTTAAAAGAAGGCACTACAGGTGCAGGAAACTCTTGGCCAATAGACGAAAGCCTTGAGTAGAAGGATGCAGGTAGTCTGTAGTGAAACAAGATGGCCGTTAAATCATTATCTCCCATACTGCTGCATGTCAGATTTCCTTAAATGATGTGCATTAGATAATATTGTTGAAGTCGCTTATTTTGTTTCAGAACTGTGGTATGATTATCGGAGATAGCAAGATAATGCACAAGACATGCCTTTACTGACTTGGACATGTCTCCCTGCAGCTCCCCTTGGGAGGAGCATTTAAGACTGTTTGTCTAATGTGGATACCTAAAATGTTGCCCTCATGTTGCAGTGCAGGTTACTAAGGGCTCTTGTCACATTATAAATTCTGGCACCAATGTGGCAGCTGACTGTGAATATATCTGTGTTCAGCTTGTTGAGGAGAACATCTGGGGGTCTTTCTGTGGAGCTGTCTGTTTCTAGTACATTCTCATGGATGTTGGCATAAAGCAAGAGCAGCTTGTGTGGCTGTATGTGAGGGTATATTTGTGGTATGGTACTGTGATGTGCAGGTGGACATTTGGGTACATTTGTGGGTATGGTAGTATGATGTGAAGGTGCACATGAGGGTAAATTTTGGGGTATGCTGCTATGATGTGAAGGTGTACATGAGGGTACATTTGTGGGTATGGCACTATGATGTTAGTTTGTCCAGGTGATGCTTACATGGGTTAGGAACTGATTTTGGCACTGCCTTAGCTTAAGGTGCTGTGTTGAGTAACTGATGTAGTGGAAAGCTACTTACAAATGTGGTGTGTCAGTAGTTAGACTCCAAAATGAGTACGAATTAGCACCTCTCTGAAAACTGTATCACTGCAAAATAAGAATGAAGGATTGTTAGCATGTATGCACTAGTTGTAAACTGCCTCAGAATCGCTAGTGCAAACAAACTGGCAACCAAAGGGATCAAAGCAGTCCACGAGCCTGTGTTCGATGGGCTGTGTGTAAGATGAATTACTAACTCTCTAAGTTGGGGAATTATTACAGTGATAGACTAGAAAGATCCCTGAACTCAGCACTGATTCACTTGTTAACTACTAGGCTGTTGGTGCTGGTCTCAATACAGCTAAAAGTAGGTAGGAATCTGTCCATCTGTTCCTTCACTCATTAAGAGCAAAACAGCAGCACTTGTCCCAAGCTGGTTCTTGAGAACTGTTGCAGGGTCTACTGTTGTGTAATCTTGTCCCAGTTGTTGGGAAGGTCACTAGGCTTGTTGGGAGCTGCATAGGGTTGTTTGATCTAACACCTCAGCACAAAAGAAAGCAAAGCAAACACAATGATTCATAAATTCAAACTGAAAACTTCTTACTGAAATGGCAAACCTGATCAGTTGAAGTCGCACATGAACCATCCAACCAATCTCCCATGCTCCTCCTCTCACCAAGAGCAAATGATAGCGTTATTCTCAAGCTACCTTCTGAGAAACAGCTCACAGGCATCCTAGTGATAGTCAATCTCTGGGTAGATGCAGAATAAATGTACTTCTAATTCTCCTTTCATCCAGGACAAAACAGCAGCACTATTTCCAGTCACATTCCTGAAAAGTGGCTGATCCAGTCACATGCAGCTTTTAAAACTAAACTGAAATAGTGGGTTAATGATGCAAGTATCATTATGTGCACCTAATGAGTATGAAGATATGAAATGACTAGTAAGATAAGCTTTATTATATATGGGCGGGGCCTTCCCAGAAATATTGCGTAATACTGACAAATATGAACAAATGAGATGACATTTACTTAATGGGTGAACAACACAAGAGTCACTGCCCTTAAATGCAACAGTTAAAGATAGGCAGGGTGCAAAAATATCCAAAATAATCATGGAACAGATCTAGCTGTCATGACTTAAAAAAATAAATCTTGCAAAGTTCTGTGCATCTTAAAAATGCTACTTTTCTGTTCCCTTCACAATTTAGAGGTAATCCTTTTGCAGACAAAAAATACAATTCAGATGACTGCTAACTGGCTTTAACTTTAGTTGCCTTATTCACTTAAAACTCTTTGAGATCTGTTACACTAAGTTTGACATCCAGGGATCATTCAATCAAGTAACCTTAGTTATGACTGAGTTTTAGTTGTTATGCATATTTTTGTATGTTGTGTTCACAAAGTAGAATGTGGAGACTTTGCCAAGTTTTTTCATCCACTGAATGAACAATCAGAAACAAATTTGAATGAAAAAATGTCTTTTTGAGAGGTAAGCCCACTTAAATAGCTGCTTGTCCATTTGTCAAAGTTGTGCAAACTCACAGCTGCAATAAACTGCAAGGTTCTGATTTTGAGTTATTAAAATTGACCAAATAAACTACTTGCATGATCAGTTTTCCAATAGAAATTTGTTTTGTGCATTTCTTTTGTTAATTTGTTTTGCTTCAATTTGTTTATAACTAGGATAGAGCATTGATCAACATGGACCTTTTATAGACTCAGTGCTGCAAAACTGCTTGTTGACTTTTGTGACACAATGTCCAAATGGGAGGCTTGAGGGACTTTAAGTTCCATTTGCTTATGTTTAACCTCTGCTCTGTTTAAACATGCTTGGCTTGCCTTCATTTGTTACAAAACATGTCAAGTTCCATTTTATTCCAGTAATTTTTCAGGCCCAGCCAGCATTGTTAATTATATCATGTACAATTTAAACATTTGCTGAAGTGGGCTTGCCCACTTCTTTGACATTTGTGTACTTTCCTCCAAATAAGCACATGGAGTTTATAGTTCAGATGTAGCCATGCATTCTCCATTTGGTTGACAGTTTTTCTTCACATACCCCCGGATTTACTAATCTTCCGTGTAAGACTAGATTAGTCTTACACAGAAGTGCCAGTGTAAGAGTATGATGGCAGCGCGCCTGCAATGAAGAAATGCCGCAATTTCCAGTTAAATGAACAAATCCGCTCACATGTGCACAATGTAACACTACACTCCCCCATATGTTAAACAACTGACAAAACTAAAAATAAAAAGAATTCTTTTTTTTTTCTTCCGATATAGCTGCCTGTATTTGTGTGTGTTTACCCATTGCTTAGCTACAGTTAGCAGCTTAGACACCAGAAGAGGATAATATGAAAAATATATGCAAATTGAGCAAAATAGCGATAGCGTAGTGGTTAGAGCCTTTGCACAAAGAGGAGGTGTTCCCGATTCGAGTCCCACTACTGCACATTCCATTTTCTGTGGGAAATCTGTATACAAAAATATTTCCTGACATTTTTTATGTATAAGTTTTGTAAAAAGTATTGAAATGTTAAATTTAGTAGTGAAAAAATTATATATATATATATATATATATATATATATGAAGGTGAAATGGTTATGCATTCTGAGGCATGAGTATCCTATTTTAAGCAATTTAAAGCACTGCTAAGCACATTTTACCATTATTGAGCATATTTAAATACAAGCACATTTTACCATTAATGAGCATATTTAAATACAATTGCGCATAGCTACGCATTGCGCTAACCAGCGCAACCACAACGTATTTGCGCGTAGCTGCACACTGCGCTAACCAGCGCAACGTCGGGCAAAGTTGAGCAAAGTCTGTTAAACACTCTCACACCTCCTTTACTGTACCTTAACCAGTCAGGTCTGGCCAGCAGGAAAATAAAAAGCAGTGACAGGGCTCGAACTCAGGATACTGTGCACTATAGTCACAGTACTTAACTACTAAGCCATGACAGCATTTCACAAACAAGCACTTTCAACAGACACATCTATCAAAAGAATTTTAAACATTGCCAACATCAGCTAAGCAGGCGTGCCTACAGCTGAGTTTTTCCAAAACTGGCCAATCACAAATAAGTGCGGGAAATGAGGCATATTTAAGCTTAACAGGCGGGAATACTTGCTATAACTGGTTGTAGCTTCCTTCTGCAGTCAGCATGGCTGGTGCTGGAGATGGCATTCAATTTAGAGCGCAACACTGCGGCATCCAGGAGTCCAAAGTAATAGTTTGGCTCCTTGTCCACAATCATGAGGAAAGACTCCTGCTGGGCCAGTACCAGGGTACCCAATATAAAACGGAGGCCTGGAACAGTCTTGCCCGTGATCTCACCAATGCCACTGGTGTTCCTCTGACTGGTGAGCTGATCAGGCACCATTATTCTGACCTGAAGCAACGTAGGGAGGATCAACTGGACCAGTGGATCCAGGAATCCTGTACGATGCCTAATGTCCCAGTACTGAGTAAGTAGCCATTGTATTAAGTAGTTAAGAATTGCTATGCTTGTCTATACTATGGATAGGTATGTCTCAGTATCACTGCATTTACTTCACAGCTGCAGGTGTCTGGGCTATGAACCAGCAAGCCCATGAAGATAGGCTGCAAAGGCTGCGTCATGAGGCAGGTTAGTAATTATTCTGCATGTACTGTTATATAAAATAAATGAGAGAGCCTTCAAAAAGTCTTTTAACCCAATAAATAAAGGTGTGATAATCCTTTAATAAATGTATGATTCATGGAGTGCGTCTGTGTAATTTTCTTTGATATGTTGTTGTACCATTGCATTCTACAAATAGTAGTGTTGTATTAAGCAGTGTCAACCCACACTTGGGTAGGCCCATATAACGTGGATGAAGGGAGTGCCAGTATCTTGCATGCATATGTAAAGCCCTCAACTGTTGGTTCATGGCCAGCATTTACAGGTTAATCTGGCACAGGAGCAGCTTGGTATTGTGTTCCCCAGAAATGTCAGTGTGCTGCCAGAAATGTAGGGAGCTGTTAACATATAACTGATACTTTTACCTGAACATATCTAGATAATTATATGAAAGTAGAGCTGTCAGTGTACCATCTTAGCAGTAGTGTGTGAGAGCAACTCTCAAAATATGTTGCAGTAACATCTGCATCTTGGACAGTTTGCATGTAAGATACAGCTCATTTATATAATCTAGCAAAATCCATTTGCACAATGTAAGGACATTGGGTAGTGTAATAATACATGTAAGGGACATATAACTGCAGTTAATAGGAATGTAGTGAAAACTAGAAGGATATATAAGTTGTTAATTGAGCTATCTTTTCCCACCCAACTGTATGTGCATAAAAAATGCAATTCCACACCTCAATCGGTATGTCTAATCTCAAAACATTTGTTGGGTCATATGTCCTATTGGTTTATAAATATTTGCATTTATTTCTATGCATGTGCCCTGCTAAAATACCACAATATTGGCAGCCTGTTGCCATCAATTCAACCTGCATGCTGTTGTAATGTCCAGTAATGTTCTATATATGCATATGTTATGCTTGCTTTTCACCTGTTGAAAATCTGGTGTGTTGGTTTAATGGGGATACTTCTGCATGCTGTTGTAACTAATTGGGAATGCTGTTGACTGTTACTAACCCATATCTTTATTAAACTGTCCAAAACATAGTTTGTATGGGAAGGACGGTCCCAGCGGACCCACCTGTCCCACCTAAGCTGGCCATGGCACCTGGCACCAGCAGATCTGGTGCCCAGCCTGGGACCTCCTCCTCCATTGGCCCTGTGCCACCTTTGGGTGGAAGCACTGCAGGGGATGGGGTTTGACCCCCCTGTCCAAGCATGGGCAGAGGAGCACCTATCACCCTTTGAACAGTCCAGGCTGTGGTGCGTAGAGAGATTGAATGTTCTGTTGCAGAAATTCTACGCCAGCTTGAGGCCCGAGTGGCGCAACTCATGGGTCAGCCTGCCCCTCCTACACAGCCCCAAGCACAGCCACCCTCTGGACCATGAAGGTGCAGTGGTAACTGCCCATGGGTGGGGATCTCAGTCCCACTGTTTCCATCTGGGGGCTCATGGGCTTGCGATTTCCAAACATCCCTCCCCATCAAAGGTGTTCACCCAACACATGTGTCATATACCGCCCTGGTATGCATCTTGTTTGTCTTGTCTGTTTACCTCCCCAACCTACCTCCCCAAATATACCTACTTCCCCTACCCCACATTCCACTCTCACCTGAAAAAAAAATGAAAAAAAGGGCAATCTGTTCCCAAAAAAAAATTTACGCCCCATACATAGCTCCCCATTTTGCACACATGTCCACTGGACACATGAAATGTTATTTAATTGGCATTACAACATACTTTGTTGTCCTCACCCCTCTCTCAGGGGTTGAAGGGTTCATATCTACCTCCAAATTTATTGCATATGCACAGCTGTTGCTGTTGAAGAAATGGGCAGCTATGGACCTTCCCTACATCCGTCCTGCACATCCTGAGCTATTTTCCATACTGTCTTTCCCTCTTTGTGCCCCTTTTTCACCACTTTCCTATCTCCCCATTTTTATTTTCTTTCAAAGAAATCAACGTGGGGGTGAGTGGGAGTAAGCACTATTAAGCAGTAGTTAACGGGTTTGCGCGAGTTTGCACTTTGTGCTTGGCTAAGCAATGCTAAGCATTGCACAAACCCACACAAACCCACTTACAACTGCTTAAAAGTGCCTTAGTCACTCTGTATGCGAGGGCCCTTGTTCTGCTCAGGAGCAAAATAAAACACCTCTGTAAGTCTAAAAACCCTGGGCCTTGCACACACTACACAACATGAAGTACCACTAAGCCACGGTAGCTATACATCAAGTTGGTGCTTAAATAATTATATCATGCATCAGAATGAGTGAATGTAAAGGAAAATTAGGAATACCATACCACACAACTTGTTCTGTGCATGTTGACCAGTTGTTGTGGGATTACATTACATGACTGTGATAAGAGAAGCAGCCATTCTAGCAGGAAATAATGTTACACCATCACTTTGCAACCCCACACAGTATCACAGCAGGACAAACACTGGCATATCTGTTTAGGACAGAGGCCACGCCTCCCAACTGTCCCTAATTTTCAGGGATGCCTCTGATTTTGACACATACTGCAGTGGTGGTGCTGCGGTAGCTTTGTCGCCTCACAGTAAGACGTTGTCCTGTTTGATTCTTAGCTAGAGTGTCTTCTGTGTGGAGACATGCGTGAATGGGCGTACCTTCATTGAAGGTTGTGCATCAGAGTTGGCAACTCGGCACGTAAAAATCTACTGCCAATCATTAGTGCATCGGAGTTCCTCTATGATGACCCCTAACCGGGAAAAGCCCAAAGACACAACAACATCTCTGATTTTGGCACAAATTTTAGCCCTCTCCCTCTGAATCCCTCCAAAACTACTGACTTTGGCCAGAAAGGTGGTGAATTACACTTAATGAATAATAACAATAAAGAATTAGACACTTCTTTTACTTCAGAAAAGGTGTATTAATTCATATGCTCTGATTCTTTCAACGTTTCAACTTAATGGCACTAATATTTTAAAGGTGTCCCTGATTGTCCCTGACTTTTTCTTGACTTTTTCCTGAGTCTGTTCAAATATGTACCTGATTGGTTAAGAGGTCTGGCAGAGGCAGAAACACAGAGGCATATTAGCCTTTCTGCTGTTGCACACTGTGCAAATAGCTTTGGAAGGAGTTTCGGAAGCATACCCTTATGTAGGAATACAACACTGAAATACAAATGGATGTAGGCATGTACTGGTAGCAACCAACTGTAAGAATGCCATTGCTCTATTGCTGAAAAGACCTGTGTGGTGCACAGACAAAAAATAACAGGCTATTCTCTGGCTATCATGAAGATAGGTCCACAGTTAGAAGTTACGCAGACAGACTACTTGCCTTGATAAACTAACATGTACACAGCAACCCTGTAAGTCCAGCAAGATAAAATCCAAGCAATACTATTTACGCTCTCTGTACTTATGCAACCCTACCCAAATGTAGACTATACATGTATGTGCAGGGTCTACAAAGGATGTAGGTAAGCATACCCACAGTACTGAAATGTGTCCAGTTTTTCTGAGCAGCTTGTGCTAATGTCAACACTAAAAAAGCACTAACTGTTTAGAACTGAGTAAATGAATATTCACAGTATAGCAGTTCACAAACAATTCTTGTGCCAAAGGAATACATCTCTATAACTAGCTTTGTATGGCAGTTAATTGTAAGTTGAAAAGAAAGTACATCTTTCCATGTATCTTGGGGTAGCATTTTGAGGGGTGAGTACATTTCTACACTGACAACTGGGTACTGGAAGCAGCAACATTAGGTCTGAGTACAAAATGTAAATCTGTCGCTTCACCCCTGGCTTCTGATATAAGAACTATACCAACCTTCTGTCTTAAACAATGATGTCTACATCAAACAAGGATGATCTCCATCTTGGAAAGCTGGAAGGGCCACGCCTACATGAGTCCCCAATTTATAGTACTGGGTTGCTGTGACAGTGACTACTGCAATTACTACACAGCAGGCTGCATGCAATTAGCAAATGGTGGCCACTAATTGGTGCAGAGGCCATCACATGCTCATGTGCAAATTCCTACAAAAGCAGGCTGCAATCTCTGCCAACAAACTCAATCACTCTATTGCAGAGACTGACAGAGAGAGACAGAGAAAAGGAAAAATAAATATTACCAAATTATACAAAGGAAAGGTATGTGACACATATGTATTTACTGGCATGTAGTAGATGTTATTGAAGAATAGTCTACATAATGTGAAACATTCATATGTGGCAGCAGTACTTCTTTATGCCCAGTGTTATGCTTAACTACTGCTATGGACAATACTGTGTGTACCTGTGGGCAGTGGGACATACCTGTGAAATGTGTAGCTCAGCATTAAATGTCAAAGATCTGATCCATGTTATCTGTGTTCTGTACAGTAGTGTGGCCAATGGCTGTTGGGGGCATTAGTGCTGACATTATATAAACATGGGTGTGACAGAACAACACATGCATGATGATCATATTAAAGTGTAGCTTAGCATTGGCAACTGCTGTAGCAGTATAGTATGCATATCTAGCATCTGTTGTCATATATACCCCCCCTAATGTTAGTCTGTGTTCATATGTGACACCTGTTTGTGTTGCAGCAAGGCCCAACAGTTCAGCTGTGAGGTCCAGGGACTTACAACAGTGAGGAACATGTGTGTGTATGCCACACACATACGGAGAAATATATATGTCATATATATTCACATCTGTATATGTGCATAGAGCAGGGAACATATTGCAACTGTTTGCGAAGGGGGGAGATATATATGTTGGTGAAAGTTAGTATGCGCATATTTGTATGTAGGTTTTAGTGTGTGACAAACAAGACAGCATACAGTGCTGGTGTATGACATGTGGTTAAACACTGTGGGTGGTTTGTTCAGTTTGCAGTGTTGAAGCCAGTAAGGTCTGCTAAAGCTACCTTGGCTGTGAACACCTTCAATGCATTTATCCCAAGACTGTGCAATTTTATTACATTACTGTACACCTTACATCCTTTGTATAATTGATAGTCTCACTATGAAAGGTGAAATGTATATGTGTCTACATATATATGTATATGTAGACAAATGGATGTGTATATTTGTTATGGTATTATGGGTCCTTGCTTTGATCCTAGCAAAGGCTGCATATTCTGTTGCTAGGCAGAACAAGTGCTATTGCATACAGTGTGATTTAAGTCCCTTGGTTTTAACTAGGGTGTGTCATTGGAGGCTAAAGCACTACATCTATGATTATTGATTGGTACCGATGTTTAATGCAAATCCTGTGTGTACTGTAGTACTAAATGAAGCTCCGGGCCTGTACAGCAAAGTATGGTGTATGTCCACATTGCTTGCATCCACTGTTTTGTGTGGTCCCTGTATTCATCACAGATTACATTTTTCAAGATTAAGGTTGTGTAAGTACTGATACACAGTACTGTATAGTACACACTGAAAGCTTATCTGGGTTGTCATACCTTTGAGTCCTGTAATTGTCTGATATGTGTGTGTGGGTATGTCTGTAACATGTCCTTTGACATATGTGTGGTAATACATATAACTGCGTATCTAGCAACATTCATAGTGTACTACAGCAGTATGTGACCTACATTCCCAATTGTGCACGTATTTTGGCCACGGGTTTGGCATTAACAAATTGTGTGGTATAATAGTAATACATTTACTGGACCTTACACTGATTGTGATGGATGATATGTTTCTTTACACATCAGCTTGATGTATATCTGCTGTGGCTAGGTGGTGTATCATGTTGCATACAATGTGCCAGGTACTCTTGTATAGTCTTATATAGTGATTTTATTTTGTTGCTGTTCAAAACATGGTTCATTAGACAGTGAGCAAGGCACTTTCAAGCAGTTGTGGGGTGAGCAGTGATAAGTGGCAGTTAGTGTTTCACTCTCGGTTAGCTTATATGTTGCAATATATGGCAGTTCAGTGATATCTGTACTGTATAATGTTAAATGTGCCATATGACTTGCTCAGACATATTTTTGTATTGGTCTTCCAGGGATCATGGCCCACCACAGGAACCCGAGTTACAATAGTACTGAAGATGATATAATTACTAGCAGTATGATTCAGTACTACTGTCTCATGTTCTCACAAACCAGCCAGGACCAGCAGGAGCATACTGCAATGTGGCAAGATGTCTGCAGGGTCAATGAGGTAAGCCAGCATAACCGGACATATGAGCAGGTATGCCACCACTGCAGTGATGATCTCTGACATGTCCGTCAGCATGCCACTGATGTGCGTAGACAACAGCTTGCAACTGGAGGTGGCGTTAATATCCGCCTCCCCCCCCTCACCAGAGTACAGGAGCTGCTCATGAGCCTGGTGGCACCTGCCCAGCAACAACAGCAGCAGACATACACCATGATGGAGGTTGGAGCCACCCAGCAAGCACACATGGAGCATGCAGGTAACATGGCATATCTGTAGACTACTGTTATCTGTATTGGTAGATCATGCATATGTGAGATGTGGAGTGTGTCATTCAAAGATGTGGAGCCTGTTGTGCAATACTGATCATTTGGAACATAATCTGTAGCCCTGTGAGTGAAAACTGTTGTACTGTAAGATTGCAAACACACAGTAGCAATGCCACAGTTGTAGCCACTCACAAACTGTCTCACCTCTATTTAGGTCCCTCTGGGGTGACATCAAGGCAGCGGACAGATGTTGGTGAGTGTGTTCTACATTTATTATTGTAAATAAAAAGTGCATGTCATAGTTAAGGTGTAGGCCATGCACACATGTAACACACCTACCCATAATGCATGCTGTGCATGTTTGGTGTAAGAGCATGCCCATCTCACTAATGTGATTAGCTGTCTCAAGCACATGCAATACCCAGACCATCTCAAACAAATGTGGCTAGACTGTAGTGACCATTGGATAGGCACAGTTGATACTCAACATGCACATCTGTCATACACAGAGCATTTTAACATGTTACACATAAAGGCTTCTCAGACCCTCTGTAAAGACATAATCCAGTATCCAAAATCTCATCCATACATTATACACATAATATACCTGAGGGGTAGAGGCCTATCCTGGGGCATTTAAACACTCTGCAACACACTACACATTCATGTCATAGAATGTTCCTTATTGGCCTCCTTACAAACTCTCGTAACAACTGGTTGTCAAATGGTGAATTTAGCCAAGGTAGTACAGTTCTGGCACAGCATGACTAATGCTGATTTGTGAAACATTTGTAGCCTTAAGTGACCACCTGATGCTTCATGATGATGGCCTATGGTACTATACCCCATCCAATTATTGTAACCACAGTACTACACATAGCTGTCTTTGCTACACACCATAATGATGCATGTGCCCACATATGCACCTCTAAACGGTATGCATACCAATCACCATTTGCACAACTGACACATATGTCTTGTGATGCTATTGAGTGGCTAGGTCATATGACACATATTGGGTATGTGTAGTGTTTAATATGCAGTTGTGTTTTAGCATGCCATGTCATGTATGAGACTGGCATGTCCACAATATGATCTACACTCACCATAAGTACCGTACATTGGGTATGTGGCTGAATGGTATTCCATGAATTATCCATGCACCACTGATGATGTGTGAATACCCATCATGCATGTGCTAAAAATGTGTCAGCAATTATTTGCTAAAGACACAGAGGCTGTAATCAGCATTTGGATACCTATCTGACACACAGATACACATCCAGCAATGGTATGTACACCTGTGAGTTATGGTGCACAGTGTATCACAGTGTTATGAATAACTGCACAGCAATGTTGCGTCCATGTATGCATTGTGTTCAAGTGGGAGGGCCATCACCTAATAACAAAACACATGCATCAAAGCCATGTATACTGTTAGTAACAAGGACTGACTACACTTGCATTGCATGCTATTGAGCAACACATGTCCTGCATGCTGACATGTGTGATATGACTGTTTTGCATGTGATACTGTACCCCACCATCACCAGCTATTGTGTATGTTCTGTGATTGCTGGTGTTGTGTGTGTGTCTGCTTTTGGGAGGAGTGTAGTTTTGTGTGTGTGCATGTACGCATGTGGTCTGAAGTCATGTTCAGGTCTTAGTGTGTTTCCTGTTTTCCTCTCACAGGTGGTGAGGTGGGGCTGGTTCAGTACAGCAGGGAACCTGATGTCACTGAGACAGACAGTGATGATGAGGATAGGTGTGTTGAGGCACAGGCAGGTTTGTCAGGGTCTGTTGTTGGGCCACCAATTGACAGTACACAAGTCTCCACCCCATCCATGCACACAGTCATACTGCCTCTACATCCATCATCACCATGGCCCTTAGCTGAGGGACAGTGTATGGTTGGCACTGGCCAGGACAGTGTGGTATCTATGGCACATGTATCAGGACACAGAAGCCATAGCCAAATGTCTGGAATGGTACCACATCAGCAGATGCCCAGGGGTTCTCGTCAGGGCACTGCTGGTCATCATGCCCCTGGCAGATGTGCCACACCTCTTTCTACCACACGCATATTACAGGCTGTCATGGAGGCACAGACATGAATGGAGCGGTACACCAGACAGGGGCTAAGGGCACAGAGGGCTCATTACAGCTCTGTAAATGATGGTATCCGTGACCTAGCAGGTGCCATACGTAACTACACTGAGGTCATTGATAGACGTTGGGGTGAGACATTGGATGTCCTTCACAATGTCATGTCCATGTGTTAGGACAGTGAGGGACAGTGGAGACATCGACGTGGATGTATACCAGTAGCATCACCTGCTGGAGGTCACCGTGGACATCCAGCAAGTCACAGTCACCCCCATAGTGCCAGTACCAGCTCCAGCAATGTTGGGGGGGCTGTCCATAGACTGTCCTAGCAGACCATGTGCATGTGGCTCTGGCCAGTCCGAATAGAGACCTGGATCCAGTGGACATATGTCAACTTCTTTGGATAGTACCTAATCTGGAGTAGTACCTGATACTGTCTGTAGCACCCCTGCCAGGCACAGATTCCATATCCGTGGCCAGAGACTGTGATCTGTAAAGCCTGCCAGGTACAGTCTGTAGCTGTCTCACAAATCCCCATATATGGCAGCCACATGGTGGAACTGTGTGCATGCAGACACGCACATAAACCAGAAACCTAGGGCAAACAAATACCCACACACATGACATCAACATTGGCCCATAACAGTACTCCTGACCCTCACACACACACACACGTCAATTGTATGGCTCAGTGTAGGCCTCTGGCAAACCAACCACACCCTGTGCATATGATGAAACCTGTGCCACCTCCTGTCATCTGTAACACTGATGCAGGAACAGGCTAAAATGGTGTTGATGCACAGCATGACTTTAATCAAGTATAGCGATGGTTGGATGTGTAGCATGTTGTCAGCAGTAAAGTGTAGTGATATCCTTGAAGGTGTAGCTGAGTAGGCATGATGCATTAAAGCTGTAATTAACAATGTTGTATTGTTTTCACCAGTGTTTATTCCAATTGTGTTTTGTTTACCCATGTGCCACTTGGCTGATGTGTGTAGTTATGTCAGCATGTGTTATACAGTGGACAGTAAGTGTGGGGTGTGTGCACACGTTTGCAGGTGTCCATTTGTGAACATGGTGGAGGTGCACTGTCTGCATTTACATGCATATTGGACACATGGGCAGGGTGACATGCCCTGTATTGGCCAGTGTTAACACTCCATAGTTTCTGTTGGTGGCCAGTATGCATTGTACTACACACGTTTTCAAACTTGAGTACGCATGTGTGTGTATGACACAGGTTGACACTGTGCTGTGGGTGATGCTGTTGTTGCTATCTGTCATTAGTTTGCATTACTAAGGTTAACACTGTCCCAGCTGCATAATCCTTTAGTAATGCACACTGTTCACCTACAGGGTTGCATGGACCGTGCTATCACAAACACAAGAAATTCTCACTTATACAGTAAAAGTGCATTAGTCTCATGGACCCCTGCCATAAACTAAATATATAATAGAAGGTGTGAAGTTGTACCAAAAAAGAGTTGCATACCAAGAAGGGATAACCTCTCTGGTCAGTATCATTGGGAAAATACAAGCCCTCATTAAACATACAAGGCAGCTTCAGAATACAAAATGGCAAGGATTCCAAAGACAACACTAAAGCTTTCTTTAGTGTTGTTTATGATCTACAAGGGAAATCTCAGATTGGGTCACAGTTAATGTAAATGGTCACAAAGTGCACTTATCTGACTGACATTACCAATTTCTTGTCAGACAGTTTGAATGTGGATTTCACCACCCTGTCGTTATACAAGGGCCACATTTCCAGACCTGAAGAATGTAAAACCTGATGGTTCACAGACACTCTAGTTAAAATATCTCTTTACCAAAGACCAAACCACAGTGGCAATGGTACTGGACAGTGCCCCTGGCTGTGTCATACACAAGCTGACATATGAAGTCATCACTCACCTAAACACTCTGTCCAGATGCAGCCTCTATACAGGTTACATACTTGTGGAATGATGCCCAGTAATGGTGTTCACAGTCCACAAGGGTTGAGCTACAACAATGTCGTCGTCTTCTCCTTTTGGATGCTCCCATTAGGGGTCACCACAGTAGATCTGTTTCCATTTCTTCCTGCCCTCTGCATCTTGCGCTGTCACACCATCCACCTGCATGTCCTCTCTCACCACAGCCATAAACCTCATCTTAGGCATTCCTCTTTTCCTGTTACCTGGTGGTTTCATCCTTAGCATCTATTTCACAATATACTTTGCATCCCACCTCAGCACATGTACAAACCAATGTAATCCTGCCTATCTGGCTTGGTCTACTAACCTTCATACCTGGGCTGACCCTCTAATATACTTATTCCTAATCCTGTCCACCCTCTTCACACCCAGTGCAAATGTTAACATAAATTGATTAAGGGTAGAACTACAACAGATCCTGGAAACTCTCACCCTATAAGCCAGACAAATGTTATCTGGAAGGCCATGGAGCACAGCATTATGAAACTCATTAACAGAGACATTATGAACCTGCAAACACTGCACCATACCCACTTAGGTTCTCTAAAGGCCAGATTATGGCTCCTACACCAAGTAGAATTCAAGCCAGTTAACAAGGCTATAGGTGAGGGAGGGGAGGTCCACACAGCCAAGCTATAGCTCAACAGCAATTCATACCCATCCCACATTCTTGTATTATACATAACTTCAACAGACTGACCATAAACGATCATTAGATAATGGACTGACAACTGACGCACAGATATAGAACACACAGTAACATTTGCAGCCTCCATGTACAATTCTATGCCAGTAACAAGTGGTATTCTCCTGCACTCAGTCCTGGGACCACTCCTGTTTGGCATATAGCTTTCTTAGGTACAAGCAAACACAGTAGGGATATGTCTGTCTGCGTTTGATGAAAATGCATACTGTGGGCTATACTTTATTCTCCAGATGACACACACATCCTCCAAAAGGGTATCATAGAGACAGATACCTGGTGTCAAACTCATGCTGTAAAGCTATAAGCCAAAGAAAGCATAGTTATCCACTTTTAGAAAACAAAGTATCCCCAGAGTACCTCATAGGTAGTAGCCCCCAAAATGTGGAACAGGTACTAATTTATACATAGAGCCATGTATTTAGTCATCTCTCCTTTGATAATCACATTACCAAAGGGTTTTGGAAATCCCTCTGTGGAGCACATAGGCAATAAAGGGTTTGCATGCAGATCCACATAGGTTGTTGCACACCTATAATGATTAGTCATCTTTGCCAGACTTTGCTTGCTTTGGAACAGGATTCAAATATACCTCAAGCATAAACCCTCACTCACACTCTTCAATAGAAACCGTGATGAGTGGATGTGAAACAGAAGACGTAGCCCAGGGATCACTGCTAAGCTTGTCACGAGCATACAGAAGTGACCTAATGTCTGGAAAGTGCCAGCACACTCTGGCAAAGATAACAGATGCTTTCATGGAGAAAGCAGAGTACCCATATATGAAATAATTTAGGTCACATGTATGTACATGGCTTTGCCCCACAGCTACCTTACATGTGTAATGCACATACAGTTGTCATTGTGATATGTCATATACTAGAAAAATCAAAGCCCACTCCACATTGACCAACGGTGTCACACACTCACACACCTGGAACACACACACACACACACAGTCAGCAAGTGCAAGATTCAAACTCCTTCCTAACTACATTATGATACTACAGCAGTATGCATTTACATGACGCGCTATACACATTACTGGGATTTCACCTTTCCACAGGTATATTTGTAGGATGGTGACATCATCAGACTTGACAAAGATGAGTATACCACTTTTAAAGGGTGTGAGTAGTCTCCAAAAAGGTTGCTCTCTCCCCAGGGAGAGAGACACACACACACACAGTTGGCAAGTGCAGGGTTCTCAATCCAAACTAAGCATGTCTTTACACTTCAGCAAGCAATATGGAGATACAGGGTGCAATACAGACATTACTTGCTGAAAGTTTACCCAAAGGTTTTTTTCACATTTGCTAACCTCAGCAGGCTTATCATACTAGGTGTATTGTGAGTGTATTGTATGTATAGGCCATGACCATATCATATATGGGTTGATGCACCACATGCTGGCACACACAGGGTCAAACTGGTGGCTAAGCTCTGTCAACCCAATACTGGACAATACAGTCAAGAGGAGTAGGGTCATACAACCACAACACCAACAGTCTCACATAGACCTACTATATAAGCACCAGCAAAACACATACATAAATACACATTACCATACTCGGAGAATACAAATATTAATCTGAAAAAGCAGACAAGCAAGCAACATGCACCTCCAAGCATACACCAGAAAACACATAATACACCAAAGCAGTGTGCCTCACAACAGACCCTAAGGCAAAACAACATAACCAACACACTAGTAATAGGTGACTCCATAGTCAGGCACACATATGTTCCACTCACTCAGCTGGACAAGGGAAAGGTTACTGTCAATTGTTTGCCAGGTGATATGATCCGCCACATAAAACAAGCACTTACATCACTCCAGAACAGGTACATATATGATGTGTTCTTTGTACATGTCAGTGTGAATGATCTGTGACATACCTCCCAGGACAACATGACAAGAGATATATAGTAGCTCTATGATCATGTAGCCAGGCTGGTATGACCCTGACCTTGAGTAGCATCTTACCTTCACCTACATGATACTGCAATATAACAGAAAGATGATAAACTTCAACAATTGGCTGAGCTTCTGGTGTCATTCAAAGGGGATTCAGTCTCTGTCTGCCTGTAATGACATGATAGACAAGCCTCATTGCTTCCCTGCAGATGGTTTGCACCTGTCGCCCCTATGCTTCTGAATACTGGCCAAGGCTCTTGCTGTTCCCATATTACCTTTTTTAGGCAAGGCTCAAAGGTTCATAGGTAAGTACTAGGCTATCTGCCCTGGGGCCTATACAACCCAGCCAAAAAGGCACCCTGGCTTTTGCCACCCAAGAAATTTATTTTCCTGTGCCACTGTCGAGCAGAGACACAAGTTATCCCTGGGGTGAATTTCCTATTTCCCATCCAATCATCAAGATTTTTCTTGAAGAGTGCTAATGAGGAGCTTTGTTTGATATAGATAGGTAGTTTATTTTGGAGTATGGGAAGTCTCTGGGGCAGGAATCTATCCATCCAGCATGTTCTGTTTATTGTGGTGACAAGGTTTAGGTCCCTAGAGCATGTAGCTCGGAGGATTGGGATTTCTTTAAGTGGAGCATGTGCAACAGCTTTGGGTTTGAAATAGCTCTGTATGTTAGGCAGAGATCACCTCTGAGTAGGCGATATGCGATGGAGTAAAGCTGGAGTTTTTTGAGATGGTCTGTGTAGGGCATGTGTTTGAGGCCAGTAATCCTCTTTGTGAAGTATTTCTGCGGCCTTCCCAGTTGTTGTAGATGTCTTGTGAGGTACATACCAAAAGGGACATTGTACTCTATAATGGATCTAATGAGTGATGAGTAGAGGAGAACAATGACCTCTTTTTTCCTGCATGACAAACCTTTTGTGATGAGGTGAGCCATGTAGAAGGATTTCCTGACTATTGTGGTGATGTGATTATCCAAGGAGAGACTACTGTCCACCTGTGTCCCAAGGTCTTCTATCACACTTTTGGTGTTAAGTATACTACCGCCTATGTTGTAGTTTATGGGTACAGAGTTTTTACCAAAGGGGATGACAATGCACTTTTTGGCATTGAGCTTGAGGCCATGGCTTTGACACCAGGCATATGTCAAAGTGAGGCCCTTTTGTAGGATGTCCACATCATTAGGAGTTTTGATTATGGCTCCTAGTTTGCAGTCATCTGTGAACTTCGTTAGCCTGCACTTCAGAGAAGTAGATACCAAACAGGAGAGGACCCAAGACTGAACCCTGTGGTACTCCACTTGTCACTGGTCTGAAGTCGGATTTGGAGTCTGCTATTTTCACAGTGTGGGTTCTGTCAGTGAGCCAGCTGGCAACCCATCTTGTGACATAGGGATTTATACCTATTTTAGTGAGTTTATCTATAATTCCAGAGTGGGGGATAGTGTCGAAAGCCTTGGCAAGATCTAGATAGGCTGAGTGAACCACCTTACCCTTGTCTACAGCTTTGGTGACTGCTTCAAAGTAGTTTATCAGGTTTAGAAGACATGTTCTGCCTTTTACAAACCCAAACTAGTTGTGGTCCAGAGTTTAGAGATTACCAATGTCTTTGTTTATAAGTTCCATGATGATGCATTCCATGGCCTTGCAGACCAGGCTCATCAGGCTAATGGGGTGCTAGTTCCCGGGGTCCGTGGTGGCTCCCCCCTTGTGTAGTGGGATAACCATCGCTGTGCACCATTCAGCAGGCACAAAGCCTGAGGTGAGGCTATGATTGAAAATGGTACTTCGGTGGGGTGCCAGTTCATTCTGTAGTTCGTGTAGAACCCAGCCTGGGATGTTGTCTGGTCCCATGGATGCTGTGTTCCTGGCTTTGGAGAGTGTGGTTTTTACCTGTGCAGCAGTGATTACAGGAACTTTGCATTCTTTCGGTATAGAGATGGGCTCTTTCATGGGTGGGGGGGGGGTAAAGTTAGCAATGAACCTATCTGCCAGGATGTTGGCAATATCAGTTGGGTCTGTATATTTAGTGCCATTGTGCTGTAACTCAAAGCAGATCTGAGTGTTGCCATTGAGATTCTTGACATAACTATAGAATGCTTTCTGGTTGTCTTTAGAATCAGTGGTGATTTTGTTTTCGTAACTAGCTTTGGAGGATTTTATCAGGGTTCACAGCTTCTTACTGAGGCTGACCAGGGAGCTCCTCCACTCATGGGATTTTACTCTCTCTTGCAACAATTTCTTCCTTCTGTTGTACAGTTTGTTTATGGCAGGTGGACCACCAGATTGGCTTCCTTTTTTTGGAGGATAGCATCTTGGTTCTGTTTGGGATAGCATGATCCATGCACTCATGTAAGTGCTTATAAAGTGCAGTTGTGTAGGATTCAGTAGTCGTAACTGTTTTGTCCATCTGCATGGGTGTCATGAAGTTCACCACTTGTGTCTTAAGAAGCATGAAGTTGGCTTTGGAGAAATTGTTTAACATGGTTTCCTCAATGGGGGGTGGGGCAGAATGTGGATATGTAGGGTAATTAGCTTATGGTCGGATCGCACCAATGAAGCATTGACTTCAGGTGTGGAACTCAGGACAAACCAAACCTCGTAACCAAGACAAATAACCACAAAGTGAGCTAAATGCTACTCATTGCCAGAAGTCTCAGCCTCCAAATGCACACACTCGAGGCACATCTCAGTATGGAGAATATTGATATCTGTGCAGTAACCGAAACCTAGTTCAAGGCTCCAGAGAGCACACCAGCACTACCAGGATTCTACTCATTCCATACCTTCCAGCATCAGAACCTGAATCATAACACATAGGGTGTGGATGTATCCATATTCATCAAGGATACCTACACCCTCTCTCTACAGGATATATACCCATAGAATGTTGCACAGCAACATTCTTCCCACTCTACAAGGTTGGGGCCACAAAAGACCCTTGGCATTCATGCCCTGAGCCTGACGAGTCTGATCTGCAAGGCAATGGAGCCAACCATAATGGAAGTAAACAATAAAGACATTGGGAACCTTCACACAGTTGAGCACACCAAGTTTGGCTTCGTCAAATGCAGATCACGCCTCCTGAACTGCTTGGATTTCTTTGAGACAGTTACCCAGGCTACAGATGATTGAAAGGACCTCCACACAGCCTACTTATACCTCACTAAGGCCTTTGACACCATTCCCAAGTCAGGTATCATAGATGAATTTACCAACTTGGGCATAAATCCATACATCACAAGATGGATTGCAAACTGGCTCACAGATCCCACAAATTGAGTTGCTGGCTACATCTTGGACTCTAAACCGGTAACAACTGATGTCCCCCAGGGATCAGTCCTGGGGCCCCTCCTGTTTGGTATAGACTTCTCAAAAGTACATGCTAACACAGGAGGGTTGTGGTTGACTAAGTTTGCGGGGATCTGTAAAGTGTTTGCCATAATAGATTCCCCGGATGACACAAATATTCTCCAGAAGGGACACTGAGACAGATGTGTGGTGTCACAATCATGCCCTCAAGCTCAATGTGAAAGAATGCATAGTAATCCCCTTTGGGGAAAACAAAGTACCCACAAACTAGCACATAGGTGTTGCCCCATAAAAACTGACAAGGTAATAAGGGATCTGGGGACACAAGTAGATAGTCCAGATAGTCCTCTTTCCTTTGGCAACCATGTTGCCAATGTGATTAGGAAATCCTATGTGGCCCACCTAATCAACAAAGGGTTTGCATCCGGATCAAAAGAGGTAGTGGTGGTCCTCTACTTTTAAGTCATCAGACCCATCATTGAGTACAATGCACCATTTTGGATGTACTCGACTAAGCAGATCCAGCAGCTGGAGAGACCACAGAGGTACCTCACCAAGAGGATTACTGGCCTCAAACAGTTGTGTTATGCAACACAAGTGGTAAAACTAAATCTGTTCTCCGTTGCGTACCGCCTACTCAGAGGCACACTGCCTAACATACAGAGCCATGTCCAACACATAACTGTTGAACATGCTCCATCTACGGATAACAAAACTGAGTCGCACTACACACACCAGTCATATGAACCTCATCACAACAATGAATACAACATGCTGGTGGGATAGAGTACCATCCCAGGCACTTGCCTTACTGTGGAACAGAGTCCCAATGTACATTAGACAGAGCCCCTCACTGACACTCTTCAGTAGGAACTTTGATGAGTGGATGGGAAACAGACAATTCACACCAGGCAACACATCAGCAGCCCCACTAGAAAGGGGCTTAGGGTAATAACTATTAGGACTAGGGCTTAGGAGACTAACCAATGGGGTGGTGAAAGCTGCACAACTTGCCTAGGCTAATATATGCCTTCATGAAGATAGTCTACTACATACCTATGAACCTATGTGACAGGTACATGTATACAGATAGTAGATGTGTACTTCATTGTACAGTCATGTTGTACAGCAGGCACATGCACCACATACACTGTAATGCTTACAGATACTGGTGGCGATTATGTACAGTGGGTGAGATGTGCACCTCATGTCTTTTGTGCCATTGGGATGTGTGCTGGGTGGGACAGTCCTGGATGGCTCCCTGTCATGGTCACCCTCTTACACACATCTCTGCCCATCCATCTTTGGCTTATTATACTGTGTTCCCCCTACATATATATAGGTACATAGGTAGGTAATAGGCTATCTGCCTGAAGGCATATATTAGTATGGCCAGAGTGTGCAGCTATCACCACACATGGGGTTAGTTCCCTATGCTTCTGTTTAGTAGAGCTGATGAAGTGATCCATGGTGTGACTGTTCAGTTTCACATACACTCATCAAGGCTCCTCTGGGAGAGTGTCAGTGAGGGACTCAGCTTAATGTAGTTTGGGAGCCTGTTCCAAAGCAAGGGAAGTCTGTGAGTTAATGTATCCCTCCAACATGTTCTATTTATTGTTGTGATGATTATATCCCTAGAGCATGTGGCACAGCGAGCTTGGGTTTACTTCAGATAGCGCATGTACATCAGTTCTGCATTGGACATGGACCAGTCTGTTGGGCAGAGATCGCCTGAGTAGACAGTATGCAACAGAGTACAGATTGAATTACTCCAGTCTTGTTGCATGTGGCAACTGTTTGAGGCCAGTAATCCTCTTGTTGAGGTACTTGGTCTTTCCAGCTGCTGAAGGTGCCTAGTCATATTCATCGCAAGTGTACCGTGATATTATCTGATGGGTCTGATGACTGATGAGTAGAGGGAACCTCCTTTGACCTACATGCAAAGACCTTGGCAATTTGTGGGAACACATAGCATGATTTTCTAACCACTTTGTGAATGTGTTTCTGGAAGTAGAGATGACTATCCACATGTGTCCATTGATCCCTTATTATTACCTCCATGTTTAGGGTGTTGGCACCTATGTGGTATTTGTATGACTGTAGCCCAAGGCCATAATTTTGACACCACATCTGTCTGACTGAGACCCTTTTTAAGGATGTCTCTGTTGTCCCAAACATCAATTATGACAACCTTTTTGCAGTCCTTCACAAACTTTGCTAACCATAGCCCTCGTGTGTTTGACTGTATTTCTGAAAAGTATACACCAGACAGGAAGGGTCCCAGGACTGAGCCATGGGGACAGCAGTTACCAGCTTACAGTCCAACAGGGAGACCACAATTCTTATCTTGTGGGATCTATCTGTGCCCCAGTTGGCAATCCATCAGATGATGTACGTGTTTATGCACAGGTTGTTGATTTTGTGGATACGACGTGTGTGGGATGTTGGAAAAGGGCTTCTCAAGGTCTATGTAGGCCGTGTGGAGCTCATTTCATTGATGTATGTCCTGGGTAACTGCCTTGAAAACTGTCTAGCAGGTTTAGGGACCGTGATCTGCCCCTGACCAAACCAAAATGGGTAGGGTTGGGTGTTTGTAGGCTCCCAATAGCTCTGTTTGAGTTCCATAATGATGGACTCCATGGCCTTGCAGATCAAGCTTATTAGGCTTATAAGGCAATAGTTCCCATGGTCTGTTGTGCACCAACACTTGTGGAGTGTGCCAAATATTGCTGTAACCCATTCAACAGTTTCATATCCTGTACAGAGTGTGAGTCTAAACAGACTGTTCAGGTGCAGGGTCTGTTTGTTTTGGAGTTCACATATGACACAGCCAGGGACATCATGCCATCCCATAGACACTGTGTTTTTAGGTTTGGATAGAGCTGTTTAACCATTGTATATGTGTTTTCTGGCTTTTCACAATCTCCAGGTATGGTAATGGGCCCTTTTGTCAGTGATGGGGGGGGGGGGGGTAAATATGTATGAACCTGTCTGACAAGATGTTGGCAATGTCAGTCATGTACATGTATTCATTTACACTTTGCACTGACTCAGAACATATGAGTTTACATTGATATTTATGACATGGCTAAAGAAAGCTTCATGGTTCTCTATGGACTCTTTGGCAATATTTTTGCCAGAACATGGCTTGGATAATGTTAGGAGTGCTTTGATGATACTGATCAGAGATTTATTGATCTTTGGGTTTTCACTTTCTTTGAACAACTTAAGTACTTGTATTACATCGTTTGATTATGACAGGGGTCCAATATATTATATGGGTCTGTTTTCATATCACTGTGTGCGTTTTCATATCACTGTGTGCTCAAGGCAGGTTTGGTGAATAGTGACATGTGTCAGGAGTAAGAATTGCAACTGCCTGATGTGTGGCCCACTGCTGTAATCAGGCATGGCCTAAGTGTATGAGCATGCTCAGTATGACCTTTCAGTATGTTGACTGAAATTTGCTTTGTTTGTGTGTGAGCATGCCCAGTATGACCTTTCAGTATGTTGTTGACTGACATTTGTTAAATTTGTTTGTGTGTGAGCATGCGCACTATGGGCATATATGTATATATATATATATATATATATATATATATATATATATATATATATATATATATATATATATATACACTATATATGTGTGTGAAAATTCAAGTTGGTTTTCACTTCAGGGCTAATCTTTGTTGTACATCGACAGGAAGCACACTGTGCCTGCAGGGCTTCCATGAGTCAATTTGCATAGACATATCAACATTTCTAAATACAGGGGGGACAGCTATTATTTGTACATTTCTACCTGGGGGGGCACACCTGATTGTTACTGGGGTGTACATAGGATGAGGGGTACACCAGACACTTATACACATTTGCTAGGCCTGCACTGCTATGTCAGGTACTCCATTTCAGTCTGTACTATTGCCTATCATACTGGCTTGAGGCATACCACTGTACTACAGACTTTTGCTTTCAATTACACGCATATTAGTTTGTGACCTCATAGCCTACCCAATCCATGTCACACTGCCTGGCCTGCTGTTATCTGTCTGCATAGGCCTGGAGGGAGGTTACTCATATGCCTCTTCAGAGGGCATGATACAGCATTTGTTTGTGTTTGTCCACAATTGTCCTGCTGGCTGTGACTATTAGGTATGTGACCCCCCCCCAAATGGTATGTGTGAGTGACGTAAGTTGTGTCTGTGCCAGTGAAATGCTGTCATGGCTTAGTGATTCAGTACTGTGACTATAGTGCACAGTATCCTGAGTTTGAGCCCTGTCACTACTTTTTTATTTTCCTGCTGGGCAGACCTGACTGGTTAAGGAATAGTAAAGCAGGTGTGAGCGTGTTTACACAACTTTGCCTAACTTTCCTCGACATTGCCCGACATTGCGCTGGTTAGCACAGTGTGCAGCTACACCCAATTGTATTTAAATATTCTCAGTACTGGTAAAATGTGCTTAGCAGTGCTTTATATTGCTTAAAATAGGGCACTCATGCCTCAGGTGGTGCTGCAGGGCTGCCTATGTCGGATGCACATAGTACACTCCCTATACATGTTTGAAAACAGGTAGTGTCAAGTTAGACATCCCTTTTATTGTATGTGTGAGTCAGAGAGAGGTGTCATTTCCAAGGTTCCTACTGAGTCAGTGTATGTGCTATGCGTTGCCTCTTTGCCAAGGCCAGAGCATACTTAGCATGCTTCCTTCTGCCTACTGGGGCAGGCTCAGGTTGTTCCTCCTCCAAAGTCATGCTGTGCCTGTGCAGGCCTTGGCAATGGTGGGGGGCTATTTTGCCCTGCCCCATGCTGTTCCTGCTGCAGCTGTTTCTGCAGGATCATATTGTGTAGCATGGCACATACAATAACAATTTGGGTAAATGTAGTTGGTGAGTACTGCAAGGCTCCACCAGATGTGTCCAGGAACCGGAACCGTGACTTGAGCATCCCAAACACACGCTCAATTATGTTTCTTGTTTGTGCATGTGCCTCATTATGGAGTTCTTGTTCAGGTGTGTGTGCATTTCTGATGGGTGTCATCAGCCACGGCTCCAGTGCGTATCCAGCATCCCCCACTAGGTGACCATCAGGGATGTCCCCATTGGCAAATCTCTGGTACAGCTGGGTCAGATGCCAGATGTGGGAATCGTGATAGCTTCCAAGGCAGCCAGTGCACACATTCATTATTATGCACTGGGCATTTCACATGACCTGGCAGTTGGAGGGGAAGCCCTTGCAGTTGATGTAGACCCTACCCCGCTCACCGGGTGGTGCTTTGATTCATATGTGCGTGCAGTCTATTGCACCCACTACCTCCGGGTATTATGCTATTTGGTGGAAAAGACGCATATTGCTGGCCAATGCCTCACGGGAATTGGGGAAATATACGTGGTCACCGACATGTGCTGACATGGCATCCAGGAACTGGTGGAGTACCCTGGATGCTGATGCCTGTGAAATCCCCATCATATCACCAGTTGACTTTTGGAAGGTACCTGTAGCCAGTATTCTTAGGCCAACACATACCTTGGTATCCACTGGGGTGGACCCCCCTCTATTGGTTCTGTGTGTGAGGTGTGGCCGGCACAGCTCAACAATTTGCTGTAGGAGGTCTCTGTCGACCCTATAGTGCTTCACTATCTCCAGCTCATGTAGCCCCTGGTAGGTTGCCCTGGGTCTGTGCACTCTTCTCCATCTCCTCACTGTGGGTCTCTCAGCAGCATTCACAACATCACCACCCTCCGCACCTTGCACATGTTTGTTTATAATAGCAGGAGCAGCCCCTAACATTTTGTTTGACTTAAGCTTTTTAAGCTTTCACTCTTTGTATACTGCAGTGTTGCAGAGTTCTTGGGGAAAAAACAGGGGGGAATGGTGTTTGCAGAGTTTAAAGTGCTGGGCTGGGCTAGACTAGTCTGCTGCCTGTGTAACTGGCTGATTCTGATATTTTACCTGGCAGCTCTGCTAGTTCTCCTTGGTTAACTTTCTACTACTTCTTTTCCTTCCTTTTGCCTTTCTGTTTCTGCCCGGGGGGGGGGGGGCGCACAAACAAGAGCAAATGCACACACACTCTGTGTACATGTTTGCAAGGAGTTTCTTCTCTTTTAACATTGTGCCCTTTTGGTTTGAGGTTTTCAAATAGGACAACTGTAGGCATGCCTCTTGCAATCCAGAGCAACTCAAAGCAAACATAAGCCACTGTGCTCCAATTAGCTTACAGCCTGTCTGACACACACCCTCATGATGTCACCTATATTCTACTCTACTACTAACCTACTCCTACTCTTACACTCTTGGTATATGGCTCACATGCTGGGGAAAATTGGGATTCACTATCCTTATCCTCATTTGCATAGGATTGCCTATTAATGCATGGTTACATCTCTCACACTGAGCTTCCCCCCCTTAGCAACCACTACTCAGTGGGCATGTTGTCTTTAGCCTGCCATTCACCTGCATGGCAGAATAAGCTTTTTAGTGAAAATGCCTATTTTTGTTTTTTTTAATTATTTTCTTGTTTTTATAAGTGCCGCACATTTGCGCGGAGCTGCGCTATGCTTAAACATCGGAGAGCGGGGAAAAAAAAGTTACATTTTTATATTTTTAAACATTAATAAATGCCAATGGCCTTAAATTTGGCCATTGGCATGCTTCCTTAACTGTATGCATCCTTTATTTGGAGCTGTCATAGTTCAATTTAGCTATTTGCAGAACAGTACTCCATTACCAACGGAGTACATTTCTGCAGCTAACATTAATCTTCCACAGACAGGTTAGTGTTTCCTGGATCACAAATTTGCCTCATTTGAATGGCTTTCACCAGCAAATGAGGTAATTTGCATACCATGACACTGTCTGTGCAAGAGTAGCTTTAGCAGCTCTCATGCACACCCCTGCTGGCTGTACCTGGATCGCACGGCAGACATATTGCTGGCGTGAGCTCCTGTACTCTTCTTGCACTCTGTGCAAGCTTTCATAAATCCAGCCCATTATTTTTAGCAAATAGCTATGCAAACAAGTTTCCATTTGATAGTTTTGACTGGTACAGTTTGATACATTTTTACTCCTCCTTGCTTGCAGAGGTTTGAGTTTGCAGTTTTGAGTGGTGGAATGGGGGTACTAAATTACCTGACTAAATTCTACATTAAACAACAAGGAATCCTCAAAACAGTGTATCTTAGGTTTGTCTTGACAGCTGTTATTTTGGGCCGATTCCACTGAATTCTGTTTTTAAAAACTATATTGTGTAATTTACTGCTTCTCTGTGCTTTGGCAGTTTATCAGTTAGGAGTGTTTAATTATAACGTGAGTTGCCGGAAGCTGGTAAATAATAAGGATGCAGGTTGTATTAATATCAAGGCATTTTTTTCTTTCTAGTTTGACTTAAGACCTCTTTGCTGTGCTTGGAGGTTTAGAGAAGCATAAAGAGCTGTTTTAAAGGCAGTTCCTTGTACGCCCTATTAGCACAATAGTTTTTTTCTTTGTCAAATGTTTGTCATCATACAGGATTAGTTTGATGCATTTCTTAAGAATCTGATTCATTGTCACACTTTCTCAGTGGTGATGGTCAGAAGTTGTAAATGTTGTATTATCCTAAAGATTTTTAGTTATTCCAGTGTGCCCTTTGAGATTGCAACACTTCACTCCAGCAGACCAAGAAGATCCCCTCCCTCTATGTAGCCAGGAAAAGTGGGAGTAATAAGTAGTGTAAGAATGCCACAGACAGTAGGATGACAAACTTATGAGTTAATCAGTTAATTAGTTCATGACCTGTGCTGTGCACCATTGTCTTCCCATGTAGAGCTAGTCATATGTTTTTTTTTCTGCCTCCCCCACCAGCTCTGCACAGTCATTGTTTTATGCTGCATATGTTCTCAGACTTTTTCTCTGACTACACCTGAGACACTGCTCCTTCAAGCAGGGTATGCCTTGAAACAAGTATCCCAGCAGTATAAGGGGTCTTTGGTTACTGCACTGTGAATTAATCCAGAAGAGGGGAGAGTTATTACAGTTTCCTCTTCTGAGCTTGTGGTAGCACTGACGATGCTGTGAAATGAGGAGCTCTAAGACTCTGCGATGCCTTGTTGTTTTCAGAGACCATGGCAAAAGCAGCCTTTCCAGCACATCTAGCTAATTCTAGAGATTGCTATTCACCCTGCCTAATTGAATTAGTATAGGGCAAAGTTTTCCCCCAAGTGGACTTACCACTTGTCATACTACCTCAAAAGCCCCCCACATCCTTGTTACGTATTTAACGAATTAATTTCTAAACCTTGACAAAAGCCCTTCGGGCTGAGAAATATTGCATTACTGAAATGCGTTAAAAGGCACTCCCTCTTTCCACATCATCCACTTTCATCTATTTAACAATCATGAAATCCATTACATGGGAGACACCTAATATTTCAACTTTGGAAACTACAGTGCTAGCCTTTCTCGAACTTCTTACAGAACCACTCATTTCACTAATGACACACTACATACACGTCCATAGTGGGGACACTCATCTGGCTAGTAAGTACTATTTCATACTTCAGCAGTTACTTTTCTTGTTCTACACACCATGCTTAAGATGACCCTTTCTTATCCATGGTGTTAATACCTTATAAATTAAACTTAGAAATGCACCCCAACTTCCACATGGGGATATAAATCCTCATCTGTTCCACTGCCATAGATCATTATACTCTTGTATCCACTAGATGATTATTGAGAGATGTCCTATGGCACAAAACAAGCAGTGCTTTTACTATCTGAAATAACCTGCCACTGTTGCAGAGCCAGATCTTGCAATGCAAGTCTGGAAACAGGGATAAGATACTGTAATCCTAAGAACAAAACTTTATCATCAGACTTCAACATATTTAGACTAGATAGGCAACACAGCTGTGTGGTCTGGTGATCATTCACAAAGATGCCATAGAATTTACTAACCTGCCAGTTCATTTCCCATGCTTATCCCATATAATGTCTACCCTCCACTAAGTGCATATAAATATATCAGCAGCCAGCAGGTATTACCCTAGCTTATCTTTGCGTTCTGTAAGACTTCCATGGTGGTATTCAGTAAAGACTCATTATTGCAGTATGAATTGAGTACTAAAGAGCAACTCGGCATCGCTGGAAGATTTTGACATTGATTAGGAACTCATTTTAGACCCATTTTCACATCTTTTGCAGACATCTAGATATGCACATCTATTTATGTAGGAAATGAACTGCATCTGACAAGTTTTCCAAAAATGTATTTTTTTTTTATTATAAGTGTTGCTGATCACACATTTCCAATTTGCTCCTTGCAACAGTCCTGAGCATGTTTGTGATTTGTAGCAGTGCTTCAGTAAATCAAAATTACAGATCACTGGGCTGTAATTAGAAAATGACCAGCAAAAACACTATTTGCCTCAGAAAGATACTGGATGTTATGCCTTCTGGTACCTCCTCCTGTCTGATTTAATAAAAGTAAGATGGCATTTTTTCAGAGGTGATGGAAATTGTAGTGTGGGGGGGAAGGGTCACCTAAGACAAGACGGGAACTTATTCATCTTAAAAGGCAAATTCTTAAAGCCATTAAATACCACAGAAGTGCCTGTGTGATGCAAAGTATGTTGCATGAGCAATGACTAAGAAATTTCACACAGCATTACAAACAAACTTAGTGTTGGGCCATTTGATGTCTGATGTACCAATGGCATTCTTGCAAATATAACATGTCATTCTGAACTGACCACTGCTTTAGCCACTTTTAAAATCTACGAGATGCAGTTTTGAAGGTAACATTTCTAGCAAGGTTAAATCACTCTCTAAACAGAAAACACTCTAAAGGTAAAATTAATAGAATGTCTTAAAACATATTAGGATGTGTAGACAGTAAGTATTTTATGTGGGTTTACCTGGTGGGTGATACCTTAGCAATTTTAGAGGAGGATAAAACAACTGATGGAAGCAAAGAACATAAATCATGATTTCAACTACAAAAGCCATAAATGTGCCAGTAATGAAGCTATGCAAGAAATCTGGCCATAACTTAATGACCATTTCTTGCCTTGTTTTTTTTCCCCTTGTCCTCTAACATCTTAAAAAACTGTGCATCATAAACAAGGAAAATCATATTTATATAAATAAAAGGATGCTTAACTCAAGTGGGCAGCTACAGATTTATGCAGAATATTGGGAAATAGTTTTTTTTTTTGTTTGTTTTGTTAAGCACCTTGCCAATTAATCATGTAAGCAGACAACAAACAAAATTGAATTTTAACATTTATCAGAACAAGAGATCCTAAGCAATCATTTAATCACATAGTGGTAAGATGCAAGTTTATGTATGTTCAACAGGTCATGCATTTAGGCAATAAAGAGTACTGTTTCTGTAAGAAGACAGTTTACAAAGAAAAATACTACCAGAGTATTTGGTTCTGATACATAATGAAAAGGTACTTTGGCATTTACAGTTTACAACATGAATCTAAGGATCTGGGCTTAAGCTTCTTGCCCTAAGGAAAATTATTCTAGACAGGGGCCTTGAGAACACAAATGAGTGTATGCAAATCCAATCTTATGAAGTAGCAGTATAATGTATTAGTTAAAATCTAGAATTCACCAAGCAACAAAAATGAATATGGGAATTTTCTGAGTAGAGACACTGAACATGTTCTAAAAGAAAGTAGATGAACCAATGGAAAATAAATGTAGGGTTAAAAAATAGATTGAGAAAATCTAATACAATGAACAAGCTATGCATCTTCTAAAACAATTAAAATAAGTTTAGATGAGGGCATACTTTTTTGTTCCTGATATTTTCTCTAAATGGTTAAAAAGTTTTTATTATTGCTATGTTATAAAGTAAGTGCTCAGAACTTTCCATTGAATGAGCATTAAATTATAGCTGAGGTGACCCTGGTCTCCCTGCAGGACAATCTCTAGCATTTCTCTCTCTCAGCAGTGCACTCAAAATTCCTAGAGAAAAGGGGGTAACCTTGAGCAATACACACACCCATAATGATGCGTATAAATATATAAATAAATAATATGGCAGCAGTAAAGGTAACCACCTAGACACACAACTGGTTGATTGCTGAGTTCCTTAAACGAGAAAAAAATACACTGTTCACCAACCATCTATTCCTTCACTTTTGAAGATGAAGATCTAGATGCCTGCTGGATAAATTTGCATATGTTACAGACCCCAAAGAGCAGCTTACTATCATCATCCCATCCCCTACATATTCACTCTGCCCATGGGTTTCCTTTTAAAAGTGTGAACTGCAGTTTGCCAGAGAGAAGCAGCACTTCATGGTGCCAGGCTGAAACACCATTTTGTTTTACAACTGTCTGCAGCCATTTAGATGTGAAAAGAATATTCTACTGGCAGCTTTGGTGTGCATATTCTAGTTTCTGCTTGACAATAAAAGACAGGGCAAACCACAAACCATTCATTCTACATTTCTACTCTCCAACAGCAGGCAGTCGGTTGTGCTGATGAGTGCGGGATGCCCACCACCCCTCTCCCTATGGTTCCGGCAACCTTGAGCTGTTACAGAGCCCGCTAGATTATTAGAGGAAGCAGCACATTTTAATTAAAAAATCCGCATCTTACTGACTGTTGCCATGGATGCAGCAGCTGGTATAAATAGCGTGAGGTCTAAACCCCCCAACTGCTGTTATAATCCTGATTGGTTACAGCACTACAGCACCAGTTGAATTCAAGATCATATCTAATCTTAGATTATCTCTGAGTGCTTTTTTCAAATTTGTTTGCAAAATACATTTTTCTGAGGGATGATGCCGAGACTGATTCAGACAACTTGAGTTCGACTCGTAGCTTGGGCATTGAAACAGCCAGGTAGGGGATGAGGGGAGTTAGCAGATTAATCCTACTTGCTCATCTCCTGGGGAAGAGTGCAGTGGTGCTCCCCATCAGAACAATTGTTCTATGTAAGTGAAGTCTTGCAAAAAATAAATAAATAAATGACTGTTAGACCAGAAGACATGGGCTTAGCATTCCAAGCTGTGGTGGTAGCCCTCATAGACATACCAGGGGATAGCAGGAGAGCATAGAATGATACCAATGATTCTCAACTACCCCTTAACTATTACACTCTGCATTCAACTAAAAGAATATTCCTACATGTGCTCTATCTCACTATCTGTATTCAACATCTCCCCTACCCACCTTCACAAACACAGTCTTAGCACACACACCCTTACCACCTAAGCTGAAGCTAAAATACTTGTCACAACCACTACCAGTATCACTCCAAACCTTCACCACTCCCAAACAGCCTTCTAACTGATGGGGATATCCACCCCAATCCAGGTCCTGGTTCTTCTACAACTTTCTCCACCATCCCAACAGCCCCCACCCCCCAAAATCCAAAACATCTTGGTATATATTCACATATAGAGCCTCCCAAATAAAACCACAGAACTACACTCCTGGATTACCCTCCATTAAAGTCCCACATCGCAAACTCTGAAATCCTTCCCCCTGATTGCAATATCTACCAGCAAGACAGAAGGGTCAGGAAAGGTGGTGGTGTCACCATTATGTACTCTGAGCACCTCAATCTATATTCCCTACCCATAACCCATCCAAATTTCCACCCTGCTGAACTACGTGTCCTAAATTGTCACCTTAACCCACAAAAGAAATTTGCCTGAGCAGCTATCTATATCCCACCAGGTAGTAACATTCCCATCCTCGAATCCATACTCTCATGACTATCGCTCATTATCAGCTATTAAACTATTCTGTTAGGGGACATTAACATTGACTAGCTGAAACAGTCTACAACCAGCCAATCTCTCACCATCAACCTACATGGCTTTCATCAGTTACTTACTACACCTACTAGATTCAATAAAAATAATAATGGTAGCTCCACTCTTGATTGGATCCGAACAACTGACCCTAACCTGTCAAAACCCTACTTCCCTACCAGACTCCCTTAGCGACTACCTTCCTAGCCAAGTTCTTAGACGCAGTGTTCAGATACCTTAATATCTCTATAAAGATTGTCGCAATCTCTCTGCTTTTAAAAGTGAGACCTTTAATCACATGCTAAACTCTATAGACTGGTAATTCTGAAGGACGTCCCTCTAAATGATGCTGTCCTTCATTTCAATTGCACTTTTCTCTCCATCCTTGACTCCCTAGCACCTCTCAGAAAATTAAGAATCAAAACAACCCACACACCCTGGACCTCAAAAGATACACTCACTCTTACAAGAAAGGAGCACCTGGAAACAACAGAATAAAACTAAATCAGCTTCTCTTTTCCAAACCTATAAACAACTACATAATTTGGCTAAAAAAACACATCAATACAGATAAGAAAAAATTATACTCCAATGCCCAACTCACCCATAAGTCTAACCCAAAAAATTTCTGTCACTCTATTAATAAGATCCTACACCCAAGCAACCTTTCTACCCCAACGAAACCCCCCTTGAAACTACCACTGTCTTCTAAATTCATACTTCATTGAATCTATTCACAAACTTACCCACAATGGTCAGAACAATAAACACACACCTTCCATTCCACATTTCAAAAATACTACCTCTTTAACACTTGACCCCATCCCAACATCTTACATCAAATCTCTCCTGCTTAAGCTGAAGCCATGTTCCCCCTCTTCTGACAACCCCCCCCCTTCTTAAACTAGTAGTATATTTAATCTGATACCATCACTGTTACTGTTTGAAAAACATGTAGAACAAGAATTCAGGGCTTTAGTGACTAGAAGGGACAAATGTGTTGATTTCAATTTAAGTCGGTCAGAGTTTGTTATTAAAGCAGCTAGCCAATGATAAAAATGTTAGAACTATGAAGCCTGACAAAGGTGGTGGAGTTGTAATAATGCATAAAGAAGACTATTTAAATCGAATGCATAGGTACCTTCTGAACGGTGAATTTTATGATGATTTTTTTTATTTTATTCACTTATATAAAAAAATTATTTGACTAAAGACCTATTTGATCAAGAACAAATTGATTATATTGTATACAATTTTTAGAGGTTGTTTCCCTTGGTGCCATCTATCTTTGGAATACCAAAGATTCACAAAAATATTAGGGATCCACCCATTGAGGCCGATAGTTAATGCTAGCTGCTCTAAAACTCACCCTCTAGTGAAATACATCGATTGTAAACATAAAGTAGTTAATGAGGTGGTTCATCTATGTATAGACTCGTGGGATGTTTTGTTAATAAATTAGAGAAATTTCCTACTCTGAACAGTTGATTTTTCTGACTATAGATGTTGAATGGTGATGGACAGGTTGACAGACGAGATCAGACAGGAGTCCCCGTGGACTATGATGTTTGCAGATGACATTGTGATCTGTAGTGAGAGTAGGGAACAGGTGGAGGAGACCCTGGAGATATGCTCTAGAGAGAAGAGGAATGAAGGTTAGCAGGACTAAGACAGAATATATGTGTGTGAATGAGAGGGATGATAGAGGAATGGTGAGGGTGCAGGGAGAAGAGGTGGTGAAGGTAGATGAGTTTAAATACTTGGGGTCAGTAGTTCAGAGTAACGGTGAGTATGGAAGAGAGGTGAAGAGAGTACAGGCAGGATGGAGTGGGTGGAGAAGAGTGTCAGGAGTGATTTGTGACAGACGAGTACCTGTAAGAGTGAAAGGGAAGGTCTACAAGAGGGTAGTGAGACCAGCTATGTTATATGGGTTAGAGACAGTGGCATTGACAAAAAGGCAGGAGTTTGAGCTGGATGTGGCAGAGTTAAAGATGTTAAGATTTGCACTGGGTGTGACGAGGGTAGACAGGATTAGGAATAAGTATATTAGAGGGTCAGCCCAGGTTGGAAGGTTTGGGGACAAAGCCAGAGAGGCACGATTACGTTGGTTTGGACGTGCTGAGGAGGGATGCTGAGTATATTGGGGAAAAAGATGCTAAGGATGAAGCTGCCAGGTAACAGGAAAAGAGGAAGGCCTAACATAAGGTTTATGGATGTGGTGAGAGAGGACATGCAGGGGGTTGGTGTGACAGAGCAAGATGCAGAGAACAGGAAGAAATGGAAACAGGTGAATCTGCTGTGGTGACCCCTAACGGGAACAGCCAAACGAAGATGATGAGATGTTGAACTATTTAATGTAATACCTCACAATGTAGGTTAACTTGGTTCAATGACTTTGGTGGAGTCTAACAAGTTTGATAATGATGAAATATTTACCTTAAACTTGTTAATGGAAATGGTTCTAAAAAACAATTTTATTTTTCTATATGGCCAATGTTTCTAACAAGTGAGAGTAGTGGCCATAGGGGCCTTCTGTGCCCCTGTCTTTGCTAATATTGCACTAATTCAGTGGGAAAAACACTTCTTGTTTAATAGGTTCAAGGTGCCCCATGGAAAGTATAGACCAGATACCTAAATTACATTTTTTATAGCATGGGAAGGCAGGGTTGAAGACATTGGCCCATTTTAATGCCACCACATTGTTTTTCAAGTTCACATATAGTTGGAGTTTTTTCTCTACCTGTTTGGACATTTCTGTTTTTAAACATGTTAATAAGAAAAGTATCCAGACCACCATCTATAGAAAGCCATCTTATTGCAATAAGATTGCTGGAATTTCATAGCAGTCATCCAAGATATCAAAAAAGGGCATTATTAAAGACCAGTATATTCGTTTGGCAAGAATGATTTCTGATGACAGGTTTATTTAAAAAAGAAAGTGAGAAATTGGCTACAATGTTTACATGTAGGCACTACCATGACCATTTGGTTTGGGCCATTAAAATGCACATTGAAACAGAGAGGGAAAATTGAGGTATGACAACTCTAATGAAATCTAACATCCAATGCATCAATGATGTGGTTAAGAAAAGGGAAACACTTGGGAAGGACTTTTCCTCCAGTTGGGTAATACAGCTTTTTGGAATATTAGGAACAAACTGGATAAGAATTGGTCTGTTTTTACACTTTTTAATGGTGTACCTGACAAAATGGGGGATAAACTGACTGTGGTGTACAAAAAAGGAAGAAATATAAAAACTTTCTGGAAAAGGGGGATTGTCCCTGGAAGACGCATTCACATAAATATGGAGCCTGTGGGCAGTGCAGGTATATCCTGGTAGCTGGCCAAGTAAAAGTCAATGATCTTTTGATTAAAAGCTCCTTTTCATGTAACTGCAATATCCCTGGGGTTATTTATCTAGCTTTGTACCAAACGTGTGCCTGCTATTATGTAGGGAAAACAAAAAGGAGGTTAAGGGAGTGTATTTATGAACACGCATTGGATATTAGGAAACAATAACACGAACAGCTCCCTAGCAAAGTACATTACTAGTTATCCAGGCCACCTCTCTTTATTTTTTGGTTTAGATTGTGTGGTGATTAACACCAGAGGAATGCCACTGGAAGATCTATTACAACAATGTGAGTTGTTGTGGCAACTCAAATTTAATGCCTGTATACTTCCGGGGCTCAATGAGCAAATCTTTATTGGGAGTGTTTTAAAATTGAAATTATATCACGTTTAAAGTTAAACATAAAATAGTTTTTTTTTTCATGTTTTATATGTTTGTGAAGGATTTAATGGATGGAAAATGTATTTGTAAAAAATATTAAGTTTAAGATGATGATTTCCTAAGGAAATTGTTTCATACGGGGGTGTGTTGAGTCATGTGATTTGTTACAGGTTTATATAAAGAAGTTTTTAGTTAGTTGGTGTTAATACTCTGAAGAAGTCTGGGTAAATTGCTGATGAAAGTGCTCAGTTTTATTAAATCCCTTGGTGGTTTATCCTGTGGTCCTTTGGTGTTTGTGGCAGTTTGATTTGTTTGCATTTGTCTGCTGGTGTCAACCTGGTTATTGGTTCTTTCTTAAACTAGCCACTCACTCAATAGCGTAGCCTGTCTCTATCCTGATCAATAGATATATTCAAGAATACACTCTCCCAGGTATATGGAAATCATTCTTTATCACTCCATTAAACAAGGGAGGCAACTGTAATGAACCATCCAACTACAGACCTATTGCTATCCTGTGACTGCTATCTAAACTTCTTGAAAAATCCATTTACAGATAGCTTAAATACCTACTAGATAGTAACTTCTTAACCCCTATGCAACATGGCTTCAGACCCCATGTAGTGCATCTACTTCTCTACTGTCCTTTACTCAAACCGTTGCAGAAGCCACGGACAAAAATGTACTGGTTTTCTTGCCTCTTTCTTGACCTTTTTAAAGCATTCAATACCATATCACACTCCAAACTAAACTATCACAACTCAACTTTTATCTCCCTCTACTATTAAATGGTTCACTAGCTGTCTCACTAATAGACAGCAATCAGTAAGATGGCAGTCTACTTGCTCCCCTTACTTACCAATCCAAACTGGGGTGCCTCAAGGCTGGATGCTTGGCCCTTTACTCTCTAATATTTTCCAAACCAACTGCATACATCCTACACAGCATCATCCCTGATACAATATGCAGACAACTCTACCCTTACTTGTTCTGACATTTTCTCTTACTTTCTCTCTACTACTCAGCATAGCTTACTATCTGTAGAAGAATGGTTAACCGACAACCAACTAGTTCTAAATCCCCAAAAAAACAAAGCTACTACTTTTTTCCAAAAATCCCTTCTTAACCTCAAATCAACCTTTACCATTTCTTTGCTGAACAATACTATCATTCCACCTGACCCACATACTAAACTTCTTGGTGTTATCAATGACCAAGTAACATTCAATACCGATATTCAGCACTGTATTAAAAAGACCAATTAAAAATTCTGCCTACTCTACAGACATAAAAAAATACCTAGCCCATGACTCTAGGCAGAAAGTAGCTCAGGCCTTCCTTCTTCCATGTCTACTTAGGCTTACCCCATCGTTTCACATCTACAATCTACCCTTTTGGCTAAACTGTCAATCATACTGTAGTGCATAAGATTTGCTAGTAATCATCTCTCTAAATCTTATCACTGCATGCACCAAAACAACTCCAGTGGCTTGACTTCCCCTACACCTGCTTCACTCCCAGCTGCAAATGACTCGTACTCTACTCTTAAAACCCCTTTCCTTTCCTGCTCTATCCCCACTAATATCACATTATACCCCTCCTACTATCACATTATACCTCTCCTACTAATATCACATTATACCCATCCAACTAATATCACATTATACCCATCCAACTAATATCACATTATACCCATCCAACTAATATCACATTATACCCATCCTACTAATATCACATTATACCTCTCCTACTAATATCACATTATACCCATCCTACTATCACATTATACCTCTCCTACTAATATCACATTATACCCATCCAACTAATATCACATTATACCCCTCCTACTGATATCACATTATACCCCTCCTACTAATATCACATTATACCTCTCTTACTAATATCACATTATACCTCTCCTACTATGACATTATACCCTCTGCAGCTCTGACCAGCTCCTTCTAGACACCTATAACCAAACAAAAATATTGGTAAACTTCTTTACAAATACAGTATTTCCTATGCATGGAACAAACTCCCCCTTAACATCTGAATTATTTCTAACATAAATGTCCTTAAATGCAAACGTAAAACATTTTTCTTAAATCTTGACAGCTGTCAATGCAATGATCCTACATAAATCCCATCTTACCACCTTACTACCTCTCACACGTTTAACACCAGCCTATTGCAAGTGTCTTATCTCATTGTCATCTCTTTCACTTGATTAAAAAAACATAATTACTTTTGTACTGCATGTTATGCACATTATTGTAATATTTATTTAAACTTCATTCTCAGGCTGTTTGTAAATTTCTAATGTTCTCATGAAAAGCACATTATTGTATTATTTGCATACAACTTTATTGTCAGATGTTTTTCTCCAAGTAAAACCGAAAAACGTCAGAAGAGAAAATAATAAATCTGACAACACTTCTGCTAAAAATAAAGTATAAAATGATGAAATAACCTCAACTCACATTGTTATCATAAGCTTTCCTTCCTTTATTCATATTGGAACTTCTTCAGACAAATTATATTAAAGATGCAACCAGAATATAACTAAACAGTGGCTTATCGTGAATATTAACATGAAAAACAACATCCAATGATTTATCTAAATACAGTGTACAATGAACTTTATATGCAGAATTTGCATTGCAAAAATCCCCAATCTCCTTCACAGAATACAATACTAAGCAAGTAGCAATAGAAAAAAATGTGAGTTAAAGCTTAGCTAATGAAGTAGCTTTGTAACTAGAGTGGCTTTGAAAAAAATTATTACTAACACCATTTAATGGCATATTTAAGATTCAGAGTCATTTAAACCTGGGTGATATTCTGCATTCAACAGCAATTACCACTTCAACTCTTGCACCTGCAGCAGATTGTCAGAATGTAGAACATCACCCAGGTTTAAATGACTCTCAGAATCTAAAATGTGCCCTTAAATGGTAAGTAATAGTTTTTTTCAAAGACACTCCAGTAACAAAGCAACTTCATTAGCTTTTTTTTCCATCGCTACTTACTTAGTAATGTATTCTGTGAAGGAGATTATTAATGGAGATTTTTGCAATGTAAATTCTGCATATACAAATAATTGTACTCTATATTCAGATAAGTCATTGGATGTTGTTTTTCATGTTAATATTTATGACTAACCACTGTTCAGTTATGTGTGTTGTGTAGTGTATGATGCAAGTATGTTTGTGATTGTGTGTTTCATGCTTTTGGTTTTCGGGATAGAGAGTCGTTCGCGTTTATAGTTTCGAGATACTGAAATTTGATATTTCAGTATTTAGAGATAAAGGGGAACTATACATGCATGGGTGTGTGTGTATGTGTGTGTGTGTGTATATATATATATATATATATATATATATATATATATATATATATATATATATAAACATTAATTTCATGTTTTAATGTGCTTTCTTTTTTTTTTTTTTTCTTTTCTTGGAACAGCGATTTTTTTAATCACTATTCTGACAGTTTGGTTTTGTAAGCTTTCTCTTATATGGGGTCGATTAATCAACGTTCGCTTACCTAAGCATTCGGTGATCTAATATAGACCCTATATGATATATATTGAGATGATATGTATTGAGATATGATATATATTGATGTGTGTGTGTGTATGTGTGTATATACATATATATATATATATATATATATATATGATGTATATTTATGTATGTATATATATATATATATATATAGATATATATATATATATATATATATATATATATATATATATGAAACCGAGCAGCACAATAGCAGTCCAACGGTAACAACGTGGTAACAAACAAACCAAATTTTAATGGTAAGCGCTTTCGGCTGTAACTCCAGCCTTCATCAGACAATGAATACAAAAACAAAGAATCCTTGTATAGCTGTGCTATTACTCTAATTACATTCAATTAACTAATCAAATCATTACAATTAATACATATCATATTACATTTAAATATTCCTAATGCTTAAAATCTTTCTAACATTATATGAAACATAATATAATTATTATAAAATATGTTATAAAATTTAAAAATGTATATAATCTATCTATTATAATCCTTAAGCTTTAAAATTCTTGTAATGGATGTTGAGTCATTAAGACCCGGAAATTGTGTGGCATTTAAAAAGACTTGCCACCAATATTCTCTAGATTCTAATATTACTTTCCATGGACCTTTTCTTGGGGATAACCGTACTTATATTAGAACAAGTAAATTAATATTTCTAATGCTAGAATTAATTATTATTTGGAAGATATGTTGTGGCAGGGACAAATAACCAAGGAGGCCTTCGCTTATATGCATGTGCAAAATCCTAGAATACCAATTATTTTTGGAGCACCCAAAATTCACAAAGATTTACAGAATCCACCATTACGTCCTATTGTGGATGCCGGGGGCTCAAAAATATACTTTATGGCCAAGTATATAGACATTCAATTAAAAGAAAAAGTGTTTGATTTGCATCATATTTGTCGTGAGTCTTGGGATTTTCTTACGAAAGTAAATATGCTGCATATACAAAATGTTGAATATGTCATATTTATTACTGTGGACGTAAAAGATCTGTTTACATGCATACCTCATGATATAGGATTGACATGGTTCACCAATTTTTTCACAGAATTTGTATCTTTACCACAGGATGATATAAACACTTTGTCACATTTACTAGAATTGGTTTTTGACTAATAATTATTTATATCATGATGGCCATTACTTCAAACAGACCAAAGGGGTAGCAATGGGCTCCCCTGTAGGCACATTGTATGCCAATGTAGTTATGGCCATGTGGGAGTTTATTTATTTCAATCACAATTCATGCAATACATATATATGTATTGTCGTTTTTTGGATGATCTCTCTTTTATTTGGAATGGCCCCATAAAAAGTATTGACGAATTTATGCAATATATAAATAATTCCACTGAATTTTTGACATTTACCCATGAAGTGGGCATAGATAGTATTTCTTATCTGGATGTTTCATTGTCAAAAAATTCAGCACAAGGTACTTTAAAGGCTAATATTTATAGGAAGAAAACCTATTCGAATAAGTTTTTGCATTTCACTAGTAATCATCCTCAACATGTTAAAAAAGCAGTCATCAAGGGACAAATGGTTCACGCAGCATGAATGGTATCAGATTTTGATGATTTTATGGATGAATGTCATTATATTGTCGGTATGTTTTTAAACAGGGATTATCCAATTCAATTTGTTAATAATTTTCTTGAGGTAGTGCATAAGAGAAATACAGGGTTTTATAAACCCCTGTTGGCAGATTTTAATATAATTGCAACACATGTGCAGGATGGGGAAGTTGGTGAAAATGAGGTGCCACAAAATAATTCATATTTTAACAATAATCACAATAATAAAAACAGTTATGGTAATATAGGTTTTATTACAACATATACACAAGATTCTGTGGAGATAAAGAATTTAATTAATAAAAACTGGACATTTATAAAGGGAGATACTGAATTGTCTAAAATTTTAGGTACACAGCCCTCAATTATTTACAAAAGGGATCGTAATTTGAAGGATTGGTGTAATGCATGTTCTAATGTAGTGCAGAAAGTAAAGGGCACAATGAGAAAATATAATGTGTGCGCCTATTGTGCTTATATATTAGAAGTGGAGCAATTGTCAATTATGGGAATACAGATCAATTTGAAAGGAAGATATAACTGCAACACATCTGGTGTAGTTTATGCAGCAATATGCTCATGCTGTGAAGCCAATTATGTAGACAAAACAGAACGAAAGTTAAAACAGCGTATATATGAGCATGTTTATGAGATCAATAAACAATCGCATACAAATGCATTATATAGGCATTTGGCACATAACCCTACACATAAATTTAAATTCATAATATTAGAACAAGTACGGTTATCCCCAAGAAAAGGTCCATGGAAAGTAATATTAGAATCTAGAGAATATTGGTGGCAAGTCTTTTTAAATGCCACACAATTTCCTGGTCTTAATGACTCAACATCCATTACAAGTATTTTAAAGCTTAAGGTTTATAATAGATAGATTATATACATTTTTAAATTTTATAACATATTTTATAATAATTATATTATGTTCCATATAATGTTAGATAGATGTTAAACATTAGGAATATTTAAATGTAATATGATATGTATTAATTGTAATAATTTGATTAGTTAATTGAATGTAATTAAAGTAATAGCACAGCCATATAAGGATTCTTTGTTTTTGTATTCATTGTCTGATGAAGGCTGGAGTCACAGCCGAAAGCGCTTACCATTAAAATTTGGATTGTTGGTTACCATTTTGTTACCGTTGGACTGCTATTGTGCTGCTCGGTTTCATTTTTAGTTTGTCTGTTCGTGTTTTTAATATATATATATATATATATATATATATATATATATATATATATATATATATATATATTGTATATGTCTACAGATATATATGATATATATTGATGTGTGTGTGTGTATATATGTATGTATATATAGGTTCATAGATGTGTACTAGGCTAATGGCCCTGGAGCCTTTATAAGCCTTGCCCATAGGATTACCCTGGCATCGTGCCTCCCGACCTTAGTTCCCAGTGCCTCTGTAGAGTAGCACCACTGGATTGATCCCTGGGATGAATTTTCTATTTCCCATCCAGTCATCAAGATTTCTCTTGAAGAGGGCCAGTGAGATGCTCTGTTTGACATGTATGGCAAGTCTACTCCATAGCATGAGCAGTCTGTGAGTTATGAACCTGTCCCTCCAGCACGTTCTATTTTATTTATTTTATTTTACATTTGTTGACCGGGCTAGTCTAGCTGGATACATGTCCATTTTCAGTAGAGGCCCGAAGAGAAAAGCTCCAAGAAATAAAGAATAATAATAATAATAATAATAATAATAATAGTAATTAATGTGACAGATCAATATATGAAAGACTATACTTTCAAGTATATAAGTAAAAAAATATATATATATATTTTTTACAAATTGGAATACTTGTAGTGATTAGTAACATAAGCATTAATTCTATAGAGGGTAATGTATAAAATAAGGTACAATATACATATATATATATACATAGGATTTATGTGCAATAACATAGTAAATTGAAGCATTAAGGGAAGATTGTGAAGGAGGTGGGGTGAAAATTAGTAACAAGGAGAAAGTTAGTCGGGGTTAGTACAGGAGCATAGCCAGTGTTTGTTGAGAAGTAGTTTGATTCCTTTTTAAAAGTGAGAGGGAAGTCAGAGGTGAGTTCAGAGGGTAGTTGGTTCCATAGTTTACCAACAGAGTTACAGAACAAGGAGTCACCTGCTGAGTTGTTAGATTTGGTTGTATTGATCAGCAGTTTATTTGAGGAGCATAGAGTCTTAAGATTATTATAAGGGGTAATGAGGCTGGACAGTATTGGGGTATTGCTGAGTTGATACAGGGTCTTGTGGGTTATAGTAAGTTGTTGAAATTGGAGCAGGTTAAGACATTCAGTCCAGTCTAGTTTTAGATTCAAGCAGTGATGGGTTCTGAAAAGAGAATTTGTAGCAAATCTAGCAATATTATTGTAGGATGTTGCAAGTTTGTTGAGGTTGTTTTTCGAGAAATTAGTGTATATGGGAGAAGCATAGATTAGAGTGGAGATTAAGTGAGTTCTAGCAATAGTGGTCTTGGCTACTGGGGTAAGAAATGGTTCGATTCTGTAAAGGGATCCTAGTTTTTTGTTAACTAATTTTATTGTGGTGTTTATGTGAGTATCAAAGTTGAGGTTGTCGTCGATTGTAATACCTAGGAGTTTAGTGGTTGGGTCAGGAGAAATAAGAGTACCATTATTGGATGTAAGAGTGAAATGTAATGGGGTGGACTTTCGGGTAGGTGTGAAAAGTAACAGTTTAGTTTTTGGGGGGTTTAAGAGGAGGCAGTGGTGTGAGAACCACTGTTCAACAGTATTGAAAGCTTTTTGAGTAAGAGACTGAAGTTCAGATTGAGTAGTGGCGGAACAGATAATAGTAGAGTCATCTGCATATTGAATGCAGTTGGTGTCTGGAATAGCTGTTTGAAGGTCATTAATATAAATGGAAAATAGGAGTGGGCCTAATATGGAGCCTTGTGGGATGCCGAGGGAGATAGGAAGGTGATTAGATAGGTTATTTTGCCAGAGTACAGCCTGCTGTCTGTTTTCTAGGTAGGATCTGAACCAATTCATAGATAGCGGATTTTAAGTATGTGTAGAAGGAGTTTGTGGTTGACCATGTCAAAAGCCTTAGATAAATCAATGAAGACTGCAGAGGAAAGAATATTTTTTGATTGATATTGATTGTGATCCACTGATCACACCTTGTGAAGGTGTGACCACTATTGATTGTGGTAATGTGGTTAAGGTCTCTGAAGTGTGTGGTGCGGAGGGATTGGGATTTCTTTAGAAGTAGCATTTCTAACAGGGCTGGGTCAGACATTGCTTTATAAGTCAAGCAAAGATAGCCTCCAAGTAGGGTGTTTTTTGAGTCTCTCCATATAGGACAAGTGTTTAAGGGCTAGGGTCCTCTTTGTGAAGTACTTTTGTGGCCTCTAGGTGTTGCAGTTGCCTAGTGAGAAAGGGAGCCCACAGGATTTTTTATATGGGAGTGCAAACCCAGAGCCCCCACACACACACGCAGCCATTCCAGTGTCCCATTACTTGGCTATTTCTCCTCATTTGCCATAAACACTGTTTAAAACTTTATGTGCATACTGTTTTATACTTTACTTCTACAATGATTACTGATATTTGGATTTAATTTACAACTTTTATTTAAAATTTTGTAACACAAACACCAACAGACATTTGCTAAACAAAGCAATAGTTTTACAATGAAAACAGACTTGGCATTAAAACTTCTCTGCCTTTGAAACTCACTTTCACTTAAACAGCATTGAAACCCACATTCAAAGAGAATGCATCTGGGCAGTGGCAGGTTAAGTTTACATTTGGGCTGTTTTCAAATCATAAGACCCTTACATACATTTTTAGGACCATGCAAAAGTTCTGTAATTTACCTTCCTGATTGTATTAATTATAATATATAATAATTGAATTTTCATCATAATCCCCCTTTTTCCCATTTACATGGGGTCCGGGTATCGTATTAACTGTCGCCAACTCTCTCTATTCAGTGCCACTCTCCTGCCTTCAACACTCATGCCTGACTGTCGCAGATCTTCTTTCACACAATCCATCCACCTCTTTGCTGGATGCCCTCGCTTCCTCTTACCTTCTTCCTGTCTGTCCCAAATCTCCCTCACCAGATTGTCTTCTGCTTTTCTACACATGTGCCCATACCATTGTAATCTGTTTTCTTAGATCTTTTCTGCAATAGGAGCTACTTTGGCTTCTGCTCTTATGTCCTCATTTCTTCGCCTGTCTCACAGTGTGCATCCTACCACCTTTCTCAGGCACTTCATTTCCATCACCTCTAGCTTCAACTGTTCTGCCTTTACTGCCCAGGTTTCTGTACCATACAGTAGTACTGGTCGCACCACTGTCTTGTACACCTTACTTTTCAGCTTCTTTGGCATTCTTCTGTCATAGACTACACCTGATGCTCTATGCCAGTTGGCTGCAGCCCCTCTGATTCTAGCTTTGACCTCTTCATTCAGACTACCCTTCTCCTCAACCACCCCTCCCAGATACTTGAAGCTGTTTACCTGTTCCACTATCTTCCCATCTATCTCTATTCTCAGCTTCTTCTGATTTCCCCAATCTGCTGCCATTACCACTGTCTTATCTGTGCTTAGTTCCATCCCATGTGCCTTCAGATTTGCATTCCATTCTCCTATCCTTTGCTGAAGTTCTAGATCAGAGTCTGCCTGTACTGCCACATCATCTGCATACAGCAGCTTTGTTGCTCTGACCCCTGCAACCTGTTTGCTGATGTAGTCCATTACCAGTATGAACAGCAGTGGGCTCAGAGCTGAACCCTGGTGTACACCCACTCCCACTGGGAACCCCTCAGTGAGGCCAAACACTGTTCGTACTTGAGTCACTGGGTCCTTGTACATAGCCTGTACTAATTCTACCAATGTTTCTGGGACTTCAAACCACTGCAGTACTGCCCAGATCAGCTTTCTTGGGACCTTGCATATGCTTTCTCCAAGTCTAGGAAAGCCCAGTTTGACTCTCTTCTCTTCCCTAGTTTCTTCTCAAGTATCTGTCTCAGTGCAAACATCGGGTCAATTGTGCTGCATCCTGATCTGAATCCGAACTGTTCATCTCCCATCTTACATTCTATACTCTGCGTATCCTTTTATCAATCACCCTCTCCAGAACTTTCATGCAATGTGGTAGGAGTTTGATGCCTCTGTACTGTCCACAGTTGTGGATGTCCCCTTTGTTCTTGTACACTGGCATGAGTATGCTTATTCTCCAGTCATGTGGAATACTCATTTCTCTCCACACTGCAATTAGTACCCTCGGGAGCCATTTCTCCCCTAGATCACCCAGCATCTTTATCATATCTGCTGTGACTTCATCTGAGCCTGCTGCTTTCCCTGACTTCATTTTCCTTAGTGCTGCTCTTACTTCTTCTAAGCCGGGTTCCTCTTCTACTCTCATTGTAGGCTGTTTCTGGGGCAGTACCGCTTCTGTGGGGTTTTCTTCATTCAGAAGCTGCTGGAAATACTCCTCCCATCTGCCTTTGATGTCCTGTGGGCTGGTAAGCAGGTTGTTGCTGGAATCCCTTATGAAGGGTGTCTGACTATCTTCTTTATCTTTCTGTCTTTGCCTTGAAACCTGGTATAGTTTCTTAGTGCCCCTTACTGAGTCACTTTCCAGAAGCTGATAGAGTGCCTCTGATGCCCTATTCTTTGCTATTGCAACTTCTTTCTTAGTTTCTTTGTTAGCCAACCAGTAGTCCTTCCTAGCTTGGTCAGTCTTTTCAATCTCCCACTTCTTCCTGCACTCCTTCTTTCTTTTGATTACTTCAAGCACTTCTGCATTCCACCACCAGCTTTCCTTATGTACCTTATTTCCATACCTGGCTCGGCCACATATCTTTTCTGTAGTCCTAACACATGCTGTTTTTAGGCACTGCCACTCTTCTTCAACTCCACCTATTTCCTCCTCTTCTTGGGGTGCTAGAGCCCTGAGTAATTCCTTGAACTGCTATACTTTCTCTCCAGTCAACTTCCAAGTCTTCAGCCTGGTCCCTGTTGACCTTAGAGCCTTCTCTGACCACTGCTTGCAGCTGATTGTGGCAACTACTGGTTTATGCTGTGAACCAACTGTTTCACTGGGGATGACTTTGCAATCATGGATTCTACCCCATTGCCTTTTCCTTACTAGGAGGAATTCTACCCGAGTTGCATGTTGGCTACTCTTGTATGTTATCTTGTGACTGTCTCTCTTTCTGATCCATGTGTTGGCTACTATCAAGCCATTTGCCAGACAGAAGTCTAGAATGGCTTCTCCTTCTTTATTCCTATTACTCCACCCATGTGGACCTAGGCAGTCCTCATATCCTGTTCTGTCTGTCCCGATATGTGCATTTGTCACCCATTATCAACACCAATTCATGTTGTCCTGCTTTATCTAGTAGGTCCTGCAACTGCTGTCTGAATGCACTCTTTTCCTCACTATCACAACCCTGCTGTGGAGTATAGGCTGAGATTATGAATACTGTCTTATTACACTGGAGTCTGATTGCCATGAGTCTGTCATTAATTCTGATGATATCCCTCACTGACTTCTGAAGCCTCTGTCTCACCACAATTCATACACCATTTCTAGCCTGTCCACCACCTGAGTAGTAGAGTCTGGATACCAAGCCAAGTGGCTTTGTTGCACTGCCCTTCCATCTCGTTTCTTGGATACATAGGATGTCCAGCCTCCTCCGTATCATCATGTCATCCACTTCTAATCTGCATCCTGTCAGTGAACCTACATTAAGCGTAGCAATTCTCAGTTCATGTTTGGCAGGTTGGTTGGTTTTATGTCCAGCTTTCACTCAACAGAGCTATCCCAGGTAACCCAGGCTGGGCAACTAGACACCGGCCAGCCAGTAGCCTATTGACCCAGGGCTGCTGGACTTTTATGGCGGGCACACTGGCCAATAGGGGCACATATACCCCTCCCACCATTAGCATGGGTCCCTGGCATGGGTCAGAGAGTAGGCCGGGTCCTCAACCCACTTATCACCGGTAACTACCCATGCCCATTTTTATTTTGGTGACAGTCAACATGACCGAATCACCTAGAGCCATATTTTACACCATTGAGTGGCTAACCCTGCCACGGCACGCAGTTTGTGATCCGTGTTCTCCTATCTTGAGGATACTGCGCACCGCAATAGATGCCCAAAGCGGTTGGTCTTTTTACAACTCTTCCCCCCATTGGGCACAATGTAGAGTCTGTGCTGCTGCCCACAGCTCCATTCATTGGTGAGTTTGTGATGGAAACACTCAGCATGTTTTTTGGACATGGGAGAAACCCCACGGAGACACAGAGAGAACATGAAACTCCAAACGGGCATTAGTCGGAGGTCAGGATCGAACCTTGTGCATTGGAGGCGAAGACCTTAACCACTAAGCCATCTGGTCCCAATAATAAATAAATAAATTGAATAAATTTAAATAAATTCATAAATAATTGAATTTTATCCCTTGTATAATACAGCACCACCTGTTAGTGTGTTTTAAATTTATAGTTTTGAACATTTTTCCAGTAAGCAATGAAAAAAAACATATGAACCAGTAATGACAAACTGCCGGGTTCAGAACATTTCAACCATTAAAGGCCACTCATACATCTGTCATTACAATCCACCAATATCAGTCAATATGCATAATCTCTGCAGAAGTTAAGCCATCTGAATAATTCCACATTAAAAAGATCTGAAACTAATGAACAGGTTGTTGCTAGAAAACAATTTATATTTCAGTGTTTCATCTACAAATTTGGTGCCTGTTTCCCTTGAAGAATAAATTGCCTACGTTACATTAAAAGAAATGGAAAGCTGACATATTGCAATAGGGAATGGGAGACGAGCTAAAAGTGAGGTTCATAGTTACTAGGTGTCTCATCCCAAGGAAGACATCCTTAGGACTGCAGCACCCCTTAAAATACAAATTTACATGCTGTGGGAGTAGAACCTACAGCCCTCTGCATCAAGATACAAGTATGCTACCTGAAGTGCTACTAACACTGCTTTAAAATGCTATACCACAATAATGATACCATGTGCTAAACAAAACAGTTGCACATTTTAAGCAGAGAAGGATTTTAAGTCTTTGTGGAGAGGGATGACTATAGCAGTGGGCCATTTGGTAGGGACAAAGCCTGAGATGAGGCTGTGATTGAACAGGGCACATAGGTGAGGTGCCAATTCTCTCTCTAGTTCATGTAGAACTCAGCCAGGGATATTGTCAGGTCCCATAGAAGCTGTATTCTTGGCCTTGGACAGTGCTGTTTTAACCTGTGCAGCAGTAATACTGGGTGCCTAGCAATCTACTGGTATTTTGACTGGTCCTGGGGGGGGGGGGGGGTAAAGTTGACACTGAATCTGTCAGCCAGTATATTAGCAGTATCTGTTGGCTCAGTATAGGAGGTATCATTGTGCAGTAGCTCAGAGCAAATCTGGGTATTTCCGTGAAGATTCTTTACATAACTATAGAGGGCCTTGTGGTTGTCTTTACTATTTGCTGCAATTCTGTTTTCATAGCTAGCTTTAGAGGATTTGATGAGGGATCTCATCTTTTTGTTGAGGCTGATAAGGGAGTTTTTCCAGTTTTGGGACTTCATCTTATTCCGCATCAGTTTCCTCCTCCTGTTGTAGAGTTTGTTTATGGCAGGGGACCACCAGATTGGCTTCCTTTTTCTGGAGGAGATCATCTTGGTTCTATTGGGTATGGTGAGATCCATGAATTTGTGTATGTGTTCGTACAGTGCAATGGTGTATGATTCGGCAGTCATGCAACTATTCTCCATTAGCATGGGTGCCGTGAAGTTAGCCACCTCTGTTTCTAGGAGCCCAAAGTTAGCTTTGGAGAAGTTTTTCATGTTGGTTTCCTTTGCGGGGGTGGTGGGGTGGGAGGGATGTGGTGATTAGTTTGTGGTCGGATTTAACCAGGGAGGAGTTGACTATTGGTGTAGAGCAATGGTAGCCCATGTTAATATTAACCAGGTCAAGGATGTTGCTACCTCTAATGGGAGTAAGAATGAACGGTGCTTAGGAATGTGGAGTGTGAGTCTTGGGACATGGTTGAGGACCTATATCAGGCTACGACCTGAATTTGCTGTCTTACCCAATGTTAGCTGCACGTGAAGTATCTCTGATGCATTATGTTGGGCTACCAGTCTGGAGGTGTGCACATCCTTTATGAATATGGAAACACCACAGCCTTTGGAGCTTTAGTCCAAGTTCTGGGGCTGAAAGGTGTGGAATGAGTTGTAGCCTGGTAGTGCAGGGCTTTTTTCTGCTGCCTTGAACCAGGTCTCTGTTACAGCACAAATGTCGAAGTTCTCCATTTTAAGGAGTGTTTCAAGTGAGGGCATTTTGAGATTTAGACTTCTAGTGTTGAGCAGCATGACCCTCGGATTGCATTTGTTTGTAGCTGTTATGGTGGTAATTTGGTCTTTGGAACACCGTTTAAAAAAGGCACTATAGGGGTGACAAGAGCCTTTGCCAGGATCTGGAAGCTCAGGGGTGACAGATGCAGACCTTCTGTGGCAAAGCATTCAGGTCTGTCAGTCATGTCATCCCAGGCAGACAGATAATGGATCCCCTTAGAATGACACCTGAAACTTAGCCAATTGTTGAAATCAGTCATTTTCTACTTGTACTGTGGTATCATTCTGGGCGATAGTAGGATGCTGCTCAGGGCTAGGGTCATACCTGCCTGGGCTAAATAATCCGAGAATTCCTCCATGTCTCTTTTCATGTAGTCCAGGAAGGTACATCTCAGGTCATTCACACCCACATGTACAATGACAAAACATTTTGGAGTTTAGAACATTTTTATCTATCATCTAACCTATTCACAAATCATCAGATACTGTTGGAGAAGGTGCAAATATTCTTTACAAAAACTGAAGAGCTTTGAAAGCTACAGCAGTTCTCTTGTCTATTCATAGTTTTATAAGTATATACTAGGCATGTGGTCCAGAAGACCATTGAGGAGCCTAAGTGGTTAAGAGTATTTGTGTGTGTGTGCTTGTGCAACTCATTGCTTTCATAGAGGTAGCATCTGCCTGACAATACAGAGCATTAAATGACATTTTGCCATCTGAAAAACATCTTTGGTATATAACCTAGTGACTTTAAACATAATACACTTGGTCTCAAAAAAAACCCTCTTCATAAAATCTGACAACCTTGCATCTCAAAGACTTTCATGCATATAGAATAAATGCCTCCTTTCTGTTAAAATCTATTCATACACTTAGAGAAAAGCTGGATGACTACAAGGATATCTATAAGTTCCAGCATGAGATGTAGGACATGAGGTTCTGACTAATAAGCTTTGCATTTGTCAACCACACTTGCATATCTATGTAAAGTCAGGAGTATGACAGTTTTTGCTGCGCCTGCTCCAGACTTTACATTGGATTGTTCACACATGGATATTATGAAATGTACTGAATGTCTTGTAGTTCCTGTGAACTATGAGCTCAAGTCTTGCTAGTATAATGTCTGGTATTGCAAAATGAATCAAAGGCCTATCATGGAATAGAGAAACAGGTCTTATGTTCAGGTGAATCGGAACAGCAACAGCCTATGTTTTCCTGCTGCCCAGCCTCCTATATATTTCCCATGCACTAACCAGCCATCACACATCATTCACACACCCACTTTGCTGCAAGAATATACCTTCTTACTGTCCTCCTTGGGAAGCTATATCTAAACTTGTGTGACTAAAATTACCTGTTTATGTAAACAAAAAGGAGATGAAAAGACATGCCCAGTAATAGAGGAAGTGGAGCTTTTATTACCATTGACCAGAAGAGATGGGGAGAAATGAGAGATGCTTGCAAGATTGTTTCATGGAGATATGGAGTCCTGCTAAATGACTAGGGAGCAGATGAAATGACAGACAGCAGATTATGAAGCTCAGTTTCTCTCTTAATCTGCGAGTCACCTTCATGGAGTGGATTTGTGACTGATGGGAATGATTACTACTAAGAGTGGTACTGCATGAATGCATTCAAGGAGAGAGCTGAAGAAGAGGCAAGTAGAAAAATGTAGGAATGGATAGAAAACAGATTGATAAATAGTCCTGATATGCAGACTATATAGACATTCCTTCTGCCATCAAGTAAATATAGTGCAATATCCCAAAAAATAAAAGCAGGTCAAAGGCTACTATTTTAAAGTAATTGGCCAGTCTTATCTAAGATACTGGTGAAGTATATCCACTCAGTCATTTCAATCCAAAAATCCCACATTTGTGCACTTCTGAATATTTTCATGTGGGGAAATGAAGAGTCATCACGTTGTACTTTGACAAACAGTGCTCAATCTGACTGCACGAAAACTTGCTTCAAACCAGTGGATAAACTGACCATGCAGTTTCATCTGGATTTTGACAGGCCTTATAACTGTGGGGTTTCATGATTTAACTAAATAGCCCCAAAACTCCTCCTCACTCTACTATCTTTGTCTCTTCTCATGTCTTCTTATACCTCAATCCATGCCTTCTCCTTTAATTTGTCTCCTCACTCAATAATTTCTTACTTCTAAATGTCTTTATCACAGATAGCACTCTGACAACATCTACTGTGCTTTCACCCCACCTCCTCACACACACACACACACACACACACACACACACACACACACACACACACACACACACAAATAAGGTGTACTCATCTGTCACCTGCTGCTTCTGTAATGTTTAATTAGTATTATAATTGACACCATACTGTGCTGGTTTCCTTTTGCCATGTTAGATCTCCTACTATGGTGCACTATAACCGTTGTATGTCTACTTCAGTGCAATTATGCAAGCTTTGTGAATGTGTTCAATAAGTTATATATACTGGTGATGCAAAATTAGAAGTTGCTTAAGTCATAATCAAAGCAGTGTGAACATTTATATAGGACCATAACATTAATGATGACACACAATTCATCAAAACGCAATACATTAAGCAATTTAATTTATGATCAATTGCAGTGAAGACTAAAAACATCCCAAGTGATCACCAATATAAACAACCGAGTTACATTTGCAATCATCCCTGCCTTTATCTTAAAACAAACCTAAACCTGAACTAAATGCAAATCCATTTAAAAGCTTTTATGTGTGTGTGGGGGGGGGGGTCTGGCTTCACACCCCTGGAACATATTGTATACACCCATACTAACTCTGCAACCACAAAGGAAGGAAAAAGAGAATTTCATTATAGTTATCAACTCAGCTATAATATAATTTGATTAACTGTACACCAATGATACTAACACTTAAAAAGTAAATGATAAAGTAACTTTTGACAAAACAGATGCCACACACAGACATGTGCATCAATGTCTTCATGTTGAGGTTACTACATGTACTGTCATAGCACCAGCTTTATATTCCTTTGCACAACTTCATTCCTGCCTCTGTGGGACTTGGGCTTATATTGTGGATTTTTGTTTCACTGCATCATGTCATGACTAGACCTTTTTTCCTTAGATGTCAACTAATAAGTAGAATCTGCAAACTTTCTGTTGTATTTTTTATGCACTGGCAAACAAGCTGCAGGTTTGTTTCAAAAGCATAAAGCTAACGAAATCAGTTTAAACTCCAAGACTAATAAATATCATCTTTTCATCATGTATTGACACCTGGATGAGAAGTTCTGATACTTGGCCATATTATAAATCTTAACAGTATTTTCAGGAATATAAGTGGAGTCAGATCTCTTATGGCAATTTAAAGAAATGGCTTGCATGTGAAACATATTTGTTTACTAGTTAGAAACAAATTCTGTGCCTGCAACATAACTCTGAGCTGTATCGAATTTCACAGAATGTCTTTACTCCTTTCATATTTTTGGTCTGTTCCTATGTAAAAGTTGTGGTTTTCTGTCAAGTAATTGAGGATTATATTCATTACATAATGACAGACATTTCAGTTTCTAACATTATATCCTTCAGAAAATGTATGCTAATACAGAGCCTGTTCTAGCATTTAAGTTTATAGGACCAACTTTTAAGATCTGTCCCGATTTGGGGAGTCTGTCTGACCATTACTGTTAACTTTGTGCCAGATTCTTGCAGTAAGATGTTCAGAGGCATGGTCAGCAATTACAAATTTCTCTTGATTAAATTAACAAGTTTAGTAAAATTACACAGGAAAATGGTCCTGTTTTTTTGACAGGTGCTGAGAGAATGCAGACAATTTGTTTGGTGACAGGGCTACTAATTGAAATGACCTTTTACGAATGCTGAATCTCTGAGACGTAACAGATGCAAACTCTACTTGCAGTCTGCCTTGTCAGTCAGAGTTTTAGGCAGTGAACATTTTTGTTTGGCATGCCTTTGTTTACATTATATGACTAGATGTACCAGTGATCTGTCTGCCTCATTTGTTTCTAAGTGCTTTTAAATGTTTTTGTCAAGTGGTTTGACCTCAAGATTACTACTGCTTCAGCAGCTACTGTTATACAGGTTCTGGGTATGATCTAAACCTTATTTTAAAGTTCTTTAAGTGCATGTGCAAAAAAATGGCTGTGTTTAGGATTTGAGCATTGCATTTTGTGTAATGACTCCAATTATTATAGATTTTTTATTATATTAAACTACACTTGCAGAATTATTTCTGATCAGTTTTATTAGACCATTTACAAACCATTACTTATCTTTCCCTGTCTAATTGTTCATGGTTAAGTTCAGTATCCATATTTTCTGACATTCAACTCTCAAGATATATGAAAATATATGTAAAATTTCACATTAACAAAAGTAGATATTGAATTGCAAACAAAAACTCTGTTTTTTAGAGAAGAGACTGAGAAAAAATGAAGTAGGTTGGTACATTTTGTTCTGGAAGCATAAAGCCTTGAAGTACAAGGGTGAATCAGATTCATGTTTATAACATGTCAGCAATGCAGAACTCTTTATAACTGCCAAACTGGCATTCTTTTTTTAAAGAACAATGCTTCCAAAATGTCATGCTTTTCTCATTAGAGAGTAAATTTCATTCTCTCTAACACAATTCCAAAAATTGCTCCTAAAGCATTTTCTTTCATACATTCTTGTCTATAACTAGGTTTGCAGTCTCTACGCAACCTTTTGTAGAATTGACTTCAAATATATTTTGCGTTGGCAGTCACCACACAGTGTTTGTTTCAAAACAGTTAAGTGGGAGAAGGGGGCAAGTTTGATATTTACAGACTAGTAACCAAAAACAATAATACTTGCACCCCCACAACACCCACAACAAGTGTACACATGGTGAGTAAGCCATTTTACCTACCTGCCCATCTGGGGTATAATTTGACAGATATACAAACTACATATCAAAGGTACCCAAGCTGGAACCAGGCTAGAGAACTAAGCACTGTGTATCAGCATCAATCACCATTACTCTGATTTCAAATAATCTTAGTTGAAAAGGGTCCTTGGAGTAGCTCACCTCCCTCTTAATAAATAAGGTCACTAGGTAAAGTTTGTATTGAAGCACTAACAAGTTTTTGTGTGTGATTTGTCTGTTATGGGTTATTTAAAGGCACTGAGTGATAGGTCATTTAAAACAGTTTAAAATGAAGATTTAAGAAAAGCATGTAATTTAGAAGTAATTTCTAGCAGGATATTTAAAGATGAATAAGAAAAGTCAGTTTAGCAGCTTGCTACTAAGAAAATTCTAAGGAGTCTCACCAAAAGACAGAAGTGGAGAGCAGTTACTGATACTTGGTTGTGACATACTAAGGGAGCCCAGACTACACTGTGGAAAGAAGATGCCCTAGATATAAAACATAGTTATCAGAATGGCAATCATCCACCCATTCTGTTGGGGGTATAACGTATCAAGAAATCGTACTGATTACTTAGAAAATGCAGACGTATTACAACTGCGTAGAAGACCTGGGCAGTACTTTGCAAATGGTCAGTTGTTTTCATTGTTTACTGCTGTAAACAAATGTAAACTAAACAGAAATCACAGTATGGCAAAAATAAATGTTTCATCTTCTGGATGATGTTTTCCTTTCAATTGAATTTATGTAAAATATATTTGAGCCCTGTAGCCAAAGTAATTAAGCACTGATTTGTGAATAAATTAGCCACACCAGTGGATAACATTAGGTAGAACATAGCATGCTGTGCTTAATAAACACTAATAAATGTGATGGACATGTGAGTGTCCCAAATGTTCCTATATAATGTAGTGCAAGAATGTTTTAGCATAGGAAAGGCAAGGTTAATGCCCAAACCCTTCCAGAAAAGCTTCATAAAGTAGATGGTCTCCATCTCTAATAAGCTGCTCTTGGGCAGATGTGAATAAGTAAATACATATTTATCTGTAGCATTTTATTTACAGATATAAACAGTAGACCTCTATCATTTTATACCAGATTGCCCACTTATAATAAATTGAATTTTCTTATTTTTGTATTTATTATTTTATGTTCAGTCTGCTTGCTAAGTGTTGTGCTCTTAGAATCTGCTTTAAGTTTGATATATATGTATGCATTCAATAAATATTTATAATAAAATCAATCTATTCCTGTGGCATATAGGAAAAAAGCCCTGTCTGTGTCCCAGTTGAGCAGAACTCAATTAGTGGCTGTGGTATTTAATGATGTAGGCAGGGAGGATGGGTGTGACTGACTTGCAGCATGAAGGGCAGAGCTCTTGGAGTCCTGGTGTAGACTTGAGCTTAGGTGGAGAAGCATACCAAGATGGGAGGTATTGCTAGGCCAAGAAGTGGGAATGCTTTACAGACCCCTGGTGGGCACAACTGCCATGCAATATTGATTACATGCCATGGATAACAATTGATATCAGCATGTTGGGGAAGGCCTAAGGAAAGCAAAAAGTCTCAGCACAGAATGATGGCTTCTTCCTCTTGATTTGCCCTGCAGGACCTTGTGGTGCATCCCATGTAGTCTGCTGTAAAGGAAGGGGGGGTGTCTCACTTTGTGGGGGAGACATATGGGAGCTACCCAGACATTGGAGCTGTAGTTTTAGGTATCACTGAGAGAATTTGGTGAGAAGCCTGAAAGTCCAGAATAGTGATAGGAAAGCAAAAATAATGAAAACAATGCATAAAATGAAATAATGATAAAGATATGCAGTTATACATTACAAATCACAGATATTTTCAGATTTCAGATTATGAAATGGACCTTTGTAAGAGCTATAAATCAGGGGCTCTGAGTAGTCCCTATAAATGCAAAACAATTCTTCCCTATAATTATATGCATTTCTGAAGTCCAGAGTTACTCCTGGCTGTCTCTGCTACCCTTGAGTTTGTCCCAGATTTGAAGATTTCCATAATCTTACCACATCCGTGTGTACCCCATCCAATAAAAGGCATCTTTCAGTGTGACACTGCTTTCATGGCACAAGAGCTTTTAAACTTTTCAATGTACTCTGTGTATATAGCAGTAACGTGATATAAATCTGTATGTATTTATTTAATTACATTGCATTTATGAAGAATTTTGGAATGCCCAAAAGCCAATTTTCATTGTAGGAGACGTGAAAAGTTCCAATAGTAACAAATAGCACATAAAAGTATGTTATACAGGAAACATGCACAATTACATTTCTAGAGATTAATAAGCTAGACAATATGCACAAGTTGTACAGACTGATATGTAGATCCATTGAAGATAGGTCCAGGGTGGAAGAGAAAGAGACAGAAGGTAGGAATTTGCAGCTTAGGATTAAGGAGAGAAAGTGAGCTAAGTATTGAGATAGAAATCGTTAAGGTAGGGTTAGTGGGTAAGTACAGCAGTTAGGCAGGGAGGGGTGCAAAGAAAAGGTGGGAGTAGTTTGAGTTGGTTACGTTAGAAGTAGGATATGTTTAAATAAAAGAGGGATACACTATATGTACTGTACAGTACAGAGGCCCTTATTACCAATTTTTTTAATGTTCACAATGAAGCTTGTGATGCTAAGATGTTCGTAGGTTCATATGTAGTTAGGCATGCAGTCCAGGAGACCAATAAGACATCAAGCCTGAATTCTCAATTGTCTGAAAGCACTGTCTTCATAAGTGACTTGCTCATGAGCACACAGAATGGAAATGATGGCTGATGGAATCAAACCCTGTACCACAGGAAGTAGTTAAAAGCTCATAGCCTTATTGCTCTGTAGTTGCTGCCAGTTAGATAACTACATTACCCAGTAGGGACTTTGTCCATCCTACCCATAATTATGACCCGAGACAGAACATGCAATTAGCACATGCAATATTACAACCTCTGTCTCAGACCGAATAAATGAATACCACATGCTTTGATTATCAATGAAGCTTAATTTTTCAAGCTGACTGCAGAGATTTAAGGAGAGCTTATAGGTTTTAGCTTTCTGTTGGGATATGTTTATGCTGACCACTTGGTAGTGAGTACATATTGTTGGTTAATGGATGAAGTAAAGAGAATATACAGCGAGTCACTGGATTTTAAAGTCAGAAGTTATGTAGGGTGAGTATGTGAGAGAATAATCATTGGACAGCCAATTGTCAATGGTGCTTATGTTTACTTGTGGTAAGTTATTTTCAGTCAGTAATCTATTTATTTGCCTTTAGAATGTCTGAATGGGTAAAGCACTTTTTTGGCAGGGATCCATTGAATAAAACTATACATTGCATATATTTGCATAGGTTAACAGTACAAGTGGGAGAGGGAGAGGCCGGGGAAGATCGCAAGGATGGAGATGCTAACTCCACCAGACAACAGCTCAGCTCCCTCCCTCACCCAGGATATTTTCAACTTCTCGCAACTTAACCTGGATGAACAAAGCAAAGCAGTACTGAAAAAAGGACTAAACTTCATTCCAACCCAAAGGGCATCCATTACGAATGTAGTGTTGGACCTGAAATTATTTTGCATAAAATTGAACTTTAAACAAGGTATTAAAAACAATGTGTTTTGTTAATGAGCAAGGGTTCTCAGATAACCAATGGTTTGACCCTCAGCCCTTAGGGGCCACCAGCCCAAGCTACCAGCCAGCAACAGGCTCCGCTCCCCCAAGAAGGGGTATCTCTCTTCCAAACCAGACGCTACCGCCTTCCCCGTCTGATAGTGATGATGAAGAAGAGTTTGACAGTGGAACCAACAGCCCCCAAGGAGAAGCACCTTTAACCCTCCTCTCAGTCATACCCTCATGATATTTTCCAGGGTATGTGAGAATGAAATTAGAGCCTCCCTGGAAAAGAAACCATGCACCAAGTGGTTCAACCTCTCAACTCTTGAGAGAAATGCATTACAACACCTCAAAAATGAGCCAAGTATAACAATCATGAAGGCCGACAAGGGAGCTGGTATTGTTTTAATGGACACCAGCATGTACATAAACAAGATGGAGGCCACCCTTTCCAAAATGGCAAACAATAAAGCTGCGTCCCCAGAGACAGTCAACCTCTGCTTTTTCAACATAGACAAAGCACTGCTTGACTTCTGTCAGAGAGACTTAATCTCCAACAGGGAATTAGGTTTCATGACAGTACCATCTCCCCAAATCGGGAAAATGTTTGATATTCCTAAAATGCACAAAGACCCAAACAACTGCCCCCCCCCCCAGCGATGCATAGTGGTGTTTAACAAGACCAAAATGGAATTTAACTTGCTGCTACTAGATTTCTACTTAAATCTGATAGTTCGACTCCCAGTACTACCTAAGAGACTCCTGGAAATTCCTGAACACTATTCACCAGCTACCTCTAATTACAGACCACTCCACACTAGTCACTCTGGATATAGTGGCACTGTACCCCAGTATCCCCGCACCAACAGGGGCTAGACAGTGTGGCAAAATATCTAGCCAACTGCACCCACACCCTACCACACAAAGTCCAAACCTGGATTTCACTACTGAAAATAGTTCTTGAAAACAATTTCTTCTCTTTCAACAGCCATAACTGCCAACAGCTCCAAGGGGTGGCTATGGAAGCCAAAATGTTACCAGCATATGCCAACTTAGTCTTAAGCTGGTGGAAGATGGACATCCTCACCAACCTGGCTGGGTTTGAGTCCACCAGTCTATGCAAACACTATACTGATGATATTTTTTTCCTCTGGGAAGGACCCCCAGTGGAACTCTACCCCTTTCTAGACCAAATCATCCACAGCATAGACTTCATGGACTTTATTCTCTCAGGCAAAGGGAATGAAGTCCATTTCATGGATGTCACGCTGTCCCTAGACCCGGTCTCCAGGAAATTTTCCTCCAACACACACAGGAAACAGACGTTCCGCAACAACTACTTTGACTTCACTAGCCAACACCCCTTCTTCATGAAGAATATAGTAAAGGGGCAATTTGTGCAGCTAAGCCACATGGTCAGTGAAGAGAAACATTTATACAAGAATGCCACTTCCTAGCCAAGCTCTTCACTGACAAGCAATAACCTGTCATACTGATCAATAGTATCCAGACAGAGATCTCTGATAACAGATTCCTCAGATACCCTCCCATATTATGATATGGGTTCCACAGCATTAAGAGAAAGACAGCCTCCAAAGACAACACCAGATTCCCTCTACCAATCTCCCTAAAGTCAGTATCCATCAGAACTAAACTAACAAAAAACTGGGAGATAATTAAAAGCAGCCGTGAACTGCAAAAAGCACTGGGGCCTTCAGCTACAAAAGAACGCTATCTCTAAAGGCAATGATTGACACATCTCACCAACCCTTAGAGGTCACCAGCCATGTACAGCTGCAGCAGATGCATTTGCTGCCAGTACGTAGCTAGAGGGGAACGCTTCACCCTTAAATCCCCTAGGCACAATTTCACCTTCCAGGAAGCATTTGATTGCAACACTACAGAGCAATGTGGAGCCTACTATGTAGGCAAAACAGTCAAGCTCAATGCCAAAATGGGCATTGTTATCCCCTTTGGTAAAAACTTTGTACCCATGAACTACCACACAGGCAGCAGTCTTAACACCGAATGTGTGATGAGACCTTGGGACTCAGGTGGACAGTAGTCTTTCCTTTGATAATCACATTGCCACAGTAGTCAGGAAATCCTTCAACATGGCACACCTCATCACAAACAGGTTCTCATCCAGGAAAAAAAGAGTTCATTGTTCCCCTCTACTCGACACTCATTAGACCGATTATAGAGTACAACGCCCCTTTTGGAATGTACCTCACAAGACATCTGCAGTAGCTGGAAGGGCCACAGAAGTACCTCACAAAGAGAATTACTGGCATCAAACAGATGCCCTACATTGATCATCTCAAAAAACTCCAGCTTTACTCTGTAGCATATTGCCTACTCTGAGGTGACCTCTGCCTAACATATAAAGCCATGTTAAACCCAGAGCTGTTGGACATGCTGCACCTAAAGAAATCCCAATCCCTCCGAGCTACATGCTCTAGGGACCTAAACCTTGTCACCACAATAAACAGGACATGCTGGAGGGATAGATTCCTGTCCCAGAGACTTCCCATACTCTGGAACAGGCTACCCATCTATGTCCAGCAAAGTTCTTCATTAACACTCCAAAAAAAATCTTGATGAGTGGATGGGAAATAGGAAATACACCCTGGGGATCACCTCTCTGGCTCTGCTCGACAGGAGGCCCAGGAAATTAACTTTCTTGGGTTGGCGTAAGCCAGGGAACTTTGTTGGCTAGGCTTACTTAGGCCGATAGCCTAGTACCTACCTATGAAACTAAGCGACTGCATCAAAACACAAGCTTACTAGCCCACTTTGCACTAAATTCCATTTCATAATACTGGACAAAGTCACCCTCCCATACGATGATACCAACCCCCATCTGGGAGAGAGAGTCAGAGAACTTAAGTAGCAGGTGAACCTCCAGGCTGACACGCCTCCGGGATTGAATGGTAACCTAAGTGTAAAAACTTTACTAAAATGGATCAGATAAGGTGGAGCTAGTCCCCCTTCCCCTTAATAGCCAGAAAAAAGGTTTAAATACATGAACCTGCATGTTAAAAACTGTATTTCTGAAGAAGTTCAACCTTGTAACATTACTTAATGAATGAAAGCACTCAAATACCTTATGTTGTTGTTATTTTCTTGAATAAAGCATTCAAAGTACGGGTCGTAGTTCAGTTTTTCCTCCATATCTAGGTTTTACTTCCATGGTTACATAGTAACATATACACATATATATTGTTTAATATATAAATTATATATTTTAAAGATGAATATTTATGTGAAGAAGAATATGTATATGGTTTAACTACACATATTTCAAGAATACTTGTGTACATTTTATCATAAGTACCAATTATAAATTTTTGACATTAATCAACATGCTTTAACTATGTACATACCCAAGATTTCAACATATTTATTCATCTGAGAATTTTAAAGCAGCTGCATAAGACAACACTTATAATAATGCTTTTAAAAAAGGCTATCTGTGAAGAAAACTGTTTTCAGTAATACAGATGTGTAATTTTGCATCCCGTACATAGATGAGGCATGTCCATATTTCATACAAATACTTGAGACATTTAACCTGAATATGCAAGATGCAAACTTGATATTTTTCTATTTGTTTGGTTTGATAGAGAAGAAGCGAACTTAGCATACAGGTCTGGTACATGAGCAGATCCACTGTTAGGCACAGGTTCAGAGATGCTTTCCTACTTTTGCAGATCAGGAGAATAGGATCCTTGCCCACATTTCCAGAAGCCTCCAAGCACTTGGTGGTTAAGTGACTTGCTCAAGATAACACAGCAGGCAAATGAAGATTGATGGAATCAAACCCGTTACCACAGCAACTACAGATACTCTGTGCCAACAGCCAAACTGAAAGTAATCCAAGTATATGGTGTGGGAATAGAACCTACACCCTTCTGGTCTTGCAACACCAAAGGTGAGCCTGCTACCTGTTGATCTACTGATACTGATCCCATATTTTACTAAGGAATTTAATTGGTGAGATGTGACTTTTTTTTCCTGATATTTGTCTGGCCTGAGTTCCAAAGACTGGCAACATATACAGCATACAGATGGTCACCACATAGATGGTTAAATGTTTGTGTAAATACTAGGTATTAGTTTAAGAAACTACTCTAAGTGTTTATTATAGGGGACAACTTCAATTTCTGTATTATTTTGTAAAATGATTTTAAACTTTGTTTTAGACGTAAAGAGGAAAAGCTTGGTTTTAAGTGCATGTATCTGTACCACAGTCATAGGTCATTATTTTACACTGTATGTATATAGTGACATTTTATTTTTAGTACCTAAACAGAAAATGAGACATATGCATATTCTCCTCAAAGCAATTCAAGTTCACTAGACTCCTGTAACTATCTAAAAAGGTATCAAACTTTTTTAGATTTTTTTTACTGCATAAGGAGGGGACACAATAATGAGGTTAATATAAGGGCAGGGTCATGTTTTTGAGAGGTATGCAAATTGTATATGGCATGAGACTTCAGTTAAGAAGGGAGCTTAGTCATGGGTTTAGTAAAAGTGTTGGTTGACATTTGGAGTTTAAATTGTAGATGGGATAACATTTCTGATACCTTTTGGGAACAAGTTCTACAGTTTAACAACATATATTGGGTATATAGTCAGTTACAATTGAGTTTTAAGAGGATACCAAGTGTTGTTTCATTGAGCACAGCTTTCTGTGACTTGCTTATTAGTTGGTGATTATGTCAGTAATGTCATAGGAAAGTATAGACTAGTAAATTGGTTGCTCTAACCTGTTAGGGGACTAAAGTATACAAGAAACAATATGGTAATGTGGCTCCTTGCAAAAACCTTGCACTCTTATTATAAAAGTGTTTTAGTCTAGCTGGCTAAGACAGACGGCTAAAGGTCAGTGAAAACTGATGACTATAGGAGACTCTGGAGTAGATAGGTTTGAGCTGCAGTCTTGAATGCAAATTCTTTTAGGAGAGGTTTTACTTTATAATGAAGTCCTACTTGGGATGTTTTCAACTGCTTAATAATGCACTTAAGGAATCTTAACCTATGCTCATTTTGTTTTACCTGTATTTTTGAACTGTAGTTCAATTCTTGTTATACTGACTGACAATATTGTTAAATTGCTATATTTTGATAGTTGGATCGAAGTTAAAAATACCAGTAGTTTAATTTTATTTATATTTAGAAGTGGTTTTCATCAACCCAGATTTCAAATTTGTAAGGGAATGCTAAAGGTCATTTTGGAACTATTTGATGAACAGGTTGAATATATTGGTGTCAAATCCTATGATATTGGATTTCATATGCTGGATGAGGGGCCATACTCATATTTATAAATATATTCAAGAGAAAAGATGTTAATATTGAACTTTATTGCACATCTACTGTTAAAAATTGTACAGCTTATCGATGCATCATATTGATGCATCATACACAAAGCTTGGTAGCCAAGTTAGCTTTTAAACCAATTTATCATATTGTTGGTGAGGCCAAGTTACTGAGGTCTAAGTAATAGTAAGGGATTTGAAACTGTGTCAAACTGACTAGATTGAAAAAGGAATGCAACTCTTAAATCAATTTAATCTTTCACAAATTCAGTTAAAGAAAGTTAGTAATGATATTTCTTTGGGTTGGTCAGAACTAAAGTCATGATGCATGGTGGAAAGAAACTTATCTGTTGTGTTAAATGTGTTCACCTTTCTTTTTTATTATTTACTCAAGTGTTTTATATACAGGGAATAAGATGGTCGTAGCTCTGCAGTTTGCTAGTTCAACAAATTTGCCTCCGTTATGCAAGGACTTGTATGGTGGCCTACACAGCTGCATTAATAGTTGACATCTGACTGGTTCATTTAAAAGATATGAAATGTTGATAGACTGTCAATATTTTCATAATTCTTTGAATTATCTTGACAACCAAGCAACCCAAATGGAATAGCTTGGCAACATCTGCAAATTCATAGCTGGATGAACAAAATGCTACTTGATTATGCATGCACTTAGCTTCAGTGGTCGCTGAGGTATTGCGAGGTTATAAAGAAATGCTCTAGCTCAGCTTGGGAGTGTTTGAAGAGGCTTTGCTCTTTAAAGTCGCATTAGAACGAACACTGTTATGAGCCAAATAAGTAAAAATCTGCTATTTTTCCTAAACTTAAAAGAACTAGTGTCTTGGCATACTTATTTTGATTATATCAGTGTACCCACAGGCATTCCTTTCATAGCAAGGATAAGTCCATTACCCACTGGTGCAAAATATTAGGGAGGAGGTAGGAAGTTCCAGCAAATACAAGCATTTAGTTTCATCAGAAATATTTGTGTTTCAATTCGTCATTTATGCCATTAGGAGAAACTGTATTCAAAGTAAAAATAAATGCTGCTTTTCTGTAATAAACTATTAGAAATATTCCTAACAAATCATTATTCTATACTACTTCTTTCGGCTTTTCCTGGTTAGAGGTCGCCACAGTGGATCATCTGTCCGCTCATGATTGGCAGTGGAGTTTTACAGTGTCGAGTTGCCAGCCCAGCACCCAACCTTCCACAGAAGGCACACACATGCACACACTCACACCTAGGGCCAATTTAGAGTGTCCAATCCACCTACTGTATGTCTTTGGGATGTGTGAGGAAACTGAAGCACCTGGAGGAAACCCACACAACCACAGGGAGAACATGCAGACTCCACACAGAAGGCACCCCAGCTGAGAATCGAACCAGAGAACCTCTTGCTGTGAGGCGGCAACGCTAACCGCTGCACCACCATGGCCACTAAATCATTATTCTATACTAATACACAATAAAAACTCAGGTGTTGAAATTCCCTATAATTTTCATAAAAATACTCTGTTACGTAACTAGTTAGTTTACGCAGTGATTTTGATGTCCCCCAAATACTCTAAAATCTAGTTGTATTGCTAAGCATTTTTTCTATTAACATAAGGATTTTGAATACCTGAATTTTTTATGATCCGTGAATGTACAAATCAACATTTGTCCTTGATTACTTAATACCTTATAGCAGAAAGAAGTGTCGTTTATTTCTACTTTTAATGCTATGTATTCTAGTGGCATGAATAAGGAACTGAATCACAAATATTTATTATGACAGTGAATATATGTATTTACTGGCTATTATCCCCTAGTCCACTTTTCTTTTGTTGGATAGTAGACTTAGTATTATAAATTGGCTGTAGTTAATTATCCATGAAGGCAGTATGATGAAGCCTTTGTTATTTAAAGGTTATGAAAGTAAGTTGTTATATAACTGCTATGTTGCTCCAAATATGCTCCCTCTATGAGAGGGAAGTGGAATATTTTGAAGTCTGGTGCAGGGTATTGTGCAGCATATTATTACTGCGTTATCTGCCTACTGAGTTAAATGCCCTGGATTGACAGGCTATATGAAATAGTTTGATGTGTGGGAGTTAGCCACTTTAACCAATACATTTATCTTTGCTGTGTCTGTGACTTCTCACACACATAGAGAAAGCTTGTTAATTCCTCTTTCACTGTTGTCAGTCACTGGTTATGAGAATATGTGCACAGCCATGTCTGCATGTAGTAGCACGCATCTGAGGTTTGCATGCTAGTGGATTTGCTAGTTGCCATGCAGTCAGTATCAGGCATCACAAATTCTCTCACACACACACACACACACACACACACACACACACACACACACACACACACAGTAACTTGCATGCTCTGCTTAACTGATACATCAGTGAACATTAATCATCACATAGTGCCATCAATGCAAGCACAGGATCTCCTAGACTCTTGTAATTTAAAAAAAGATGACTGCAATATTTTAAGCAAATCAGAAAAGCCTTGGCTTGTCCATTAGACTTTAAAAGGAAGTATGTCAATTTATTTTACCAGAAAAGACTGTCATTGCCTCTTCCAATTAAGGATCCTTCCAAATGTATTTCTCTGAATAATGGAATTATAAATTGCAACTTCTGACTTCATTGTGGCACCATTATTAAGTTATCATTGTATGAATGCACCATAGAGGTTCAAACCTAAGGAGAGTGCAGCATAATAACTTGTTTTCATTTGTAACATCTCTACTAGTTGCAGAAACTGTAGCATTGTATGAAGCAAAACTTGTAGGCATTTTTTTACAGTGTGTCTGAAGAAGCCCTTCAGTCAGTGTACTGGTCCTGTTGTCATGGATACTGCATTGCCATTAACATGCGACGACTCCAATTCACTCAACCACATCAGGTTCTGTACGTGAATGGTTGAAGATCTCATTTTGTATGCATGTTTTTTTGCATATATCAGTGTTGAGTATAAATACCTACTTATGCAATAAGGTTGGACAGTTTGAGTTTGGCAATTCTTTCCTTTGCAGTTCAACATTCTCAGTGCATTTTCTTGCCTGTATTTCATTAAAACATTTGCCCTTATGATAGATCACATCCACATATTGTGTAGAACATTTACTTAATTGTATAGTTTTTATATACAATATTTGTTCATACAATATAATTTTGAAAAACTGTAATACTGTATCTCATATTAAGGTTCACTTTCCTTACCCCTTTATTTCTTGCAATGAAGCAAATTTCTTATTGCTTTGTATTCATTAACAAAGTGGTTATCATGTTGGTGAAGTTACACTAAACCTGGCCTGGTCCATTGGAATAGGAACCTGCCTTTTCTTTGAGGGGCTGGCATTGTGGATCTGGGGCTCAGTCAACAGAGGATCAGTTGGTAGAAAAGGACTTGACCACCCCAGTCAGCTCTTGTTATACTGGTGGAGGTGCTTATATAACATTGATCAAAAATCACTTGAAAGCTGCAGGTAGTTAAAATGCTTTATTATTATTGTAGTTTGGGGGGGGGGGGCTGGTATATAAAAGATGAGTTGCACTATGCATTCCCTAGTTGAATTTGAGAAAAAAAACTGAATAAAAACTCTAAGTCTTAAGAGATATAATAGGGCCCAGATTATTGCCAACATAGACTTGGTTAACTTTCTCTGGGTTTTTATGATTTTTTTTATTGCTGTGGCATGAGCAGGTTCCATTCTTAAACAGAAACACAATTTAAGTTCATGAAACTGGTACTGCTTCAGTCTTGAGACAATTTTGCTCACTACACAAAATACACCCAGAATTGCCTTCCTTTGTGTTGTGAGGTAAGGTGTATAATTAAATACGATTGACATTTCTTTGGTCCACCTGCTTCCAGTACTATTGGAAATTTCTGGGTGTCTTTGTTCTACAGCAGTCAAGTTTCTGATTGCATGTCTTGATATTTTGCAATCTTGCATCTCTCAGTGATCAGGGTTCTGTAGTTGCTGGGCATGGCTAATTAATACTTAATGCTCATTCTATTTTCATTGGTCATAATACCTGTAATTTATTTATTTTTAAACAGTTGGTTCATTACTTTACATTCCATGTTTCCGGTGCTTTTCAACTGCTTTTACATTGCAGTTTTAGTACAGTTTAATCTCTCACCCATGACAGTTTATTGTGCATTTCAGTCTACATACTCACCACAATGAGTACATGATAGCCTTGAGGTGTGACCTTGTTTCTGTCTTACAGAACGTGAACTTGTCTATGTTCTCAACTTACGCTTCCTGTGGATTTGTCTATCTGTTTGGATCTGTATCTGCTCCTGTGCCTCGCAAAGAAATGCAAGTCATTGCCTTTGGTAATAGAGGGTTTCCGTTTATCTTAATTTAGGAATGGCTTGACCTCAGAACTGTGTTTAAAAAAGGAAAAAAAAGGGGGGGGGGACATTGCACATCCCTCAAAATATATGTCTTCATAGTTACTGATTCAGTGCCAGCAAACCTAAGAAGGTATGTTTGAGTCATTTCCTGCTGCCAGTCTGAATGTAGATGTTGTTTGTCTCCTGTCCCTTAAGAGCTTTTTCTGATATGAAGGCAGTACCACTGTGATACAAACTGAAGGAAGAAATCGCTAACCTCTAGTCCAACAGTATTTGCACTCCTGGACAAGCAAGGGAACCCTGTGCACAGACTAAGTATGTTTTGCTGTGAATACAGCCATGCATAGCCCAATAAAACTACTCCAATGCAGATGTGGCCATTCTTGTGAAAAAGACATAAAACAAATTGTCCCATGCCACCCATAAAAAGGTGCTAGTGTACAGCTTATTGAATTGTCTGATTTAATGCTACTAAGAGTCATAGCAGTCATGGTATCAGCATGTTCAGTTTGGGGCAGCACAAAGGAAAATACTGATCTCGCCTGTAACTAAATACAGCAGAGAAATTAAAATAAGCAATAACAGAGATTTTAGAGGCCTAAAGCACCGCTCTTTATATAGCATGTCTGGACAGAACAATGAGTGAAGCATACTCTCACATGCATGCACACACACACAGACTCAATCAAGTAAAGCTATCAAAATGCTTTTCACATCATTAAAAGATTTTTTTCCTGTATTTTGTGCAGAAATGTATCAGGAAAATAATCAGAAAAAAAACGGAATCCTTCTTAAAGGTTTGAATGATGCAAAAATAAAATGGTAAGAGTTTGTGAAAATATTTAGTTCAGGTTAGAATTAACTTAATGCTTTGTGCAGTGTAAAAATGTTAAAATTGTATTATCATGCGGAAACTGCCAACAGCCTACAGTATGCATAAATTATACAGTACGGAGAGTATAATTGTTTGTCTAATAAAATTTTGCCCAAGGTGTAATACTGGTGTTCTACTATGTGTATTTTAATGCACTTTACTGCCTAGAACAGTAGTTATTTTTATATCTTGCAAATAAGCTATTATTTCTATATTCAGTAAATTGTGAAGGAACTTAATCTGCTAAATTGCTTCAGTTTCACAACTTTTACTCTAACTATAAAAGTTTTCCAAAGGGCATGTGTTCATGCTGCAGTTAAAACATCTATTTTGTGTGTACATTCCATACTCTGTATGATATTAGACTCCCATGCATTCAAAGTAGGTATTTTAACTGCAATATAGGTCAGTTGCAGCTCTGAGCTGTTTACTGGTTTCTGCCCATGGCGAATGATTTGATTGCATCTGCCTCTACTTACACTAAAGAACTTTCTTATCGATACACTGCATCTACAGACCCCTGAAATAATACCTGAAGTTGTAATCCTCTTTACCATACAACTTTGATTTTACTGTTGTGTATAAACCAGATGAATGGTGTGTATTGCAGGTGCACCATTCAGCACATGCCTTAAAGGGCATGTAAAAAATCTGCTCCAGCAAGGAAATGGAGGCTGTGTTTACAGTCTTGCATTTGCTTGTATGCTCAGATAAATTATCTGAAAATTTTAATTAAAAATGAGTGAACTACAGTTGCAGTGGCTGGAAACAATGTTACTATATAACGTAGAATTGTAAACTTGTGAATTTTCAAAGTAAGAAGTGGATAACTGCTTCTCTCATCAACAATGGGCTAGACACTAACAAAGGAAAAAAAAGCACTAATGCTCTAGCCACTAGAGCATTAGTGTTTTTTTTTCTTTTTCTGTTTTTTAATATTGGTAGGCAACTAGACATGGACAGTGAACAAATTATCTTGTTTTTGTTGGTTTCCCATATGGTTTTGTTTCCTGCTAAATAATGAAGTTTGCAGACTGGTCACTAAATCATGACAGTTATAGCTTTTATTTATGCCGTGGAAAACTATATCATCCCTTTAAGCATATAAGAGCAATATTTGAAGTCAATTTGTTCCTTGGTTTTAGGCCTTTGTACCCAATCTCATTATTCTTGGCCTTGCCCCTGATGTTTGCATTAAAAGGTTGAAAGAACTCTGTGGAGCAAACTTGCTAACATCTGTTTATTATTCTGGCTTTGTGAGATTAATATGATTTGTGTAAAACAACTTTGACTACTTTAAATTGTGGCTACTGTCTGTGTCAAAGTTGAGCTTACATGACCATCATTTGTTATAACAATCAGACATTTGAAGTACGCATAAAAGTGGCTATAATTGATGGTTGGAGTGGGAGAAGTTGGGGTGAAAGTAGCTTGAGCTTCTTGTCATTTGATCAGTTTAAGCAATTACTGATTTGGCTTTGCAAGACAAGCATGTATTTGTATAAAATTAGATTAAGTATGTTATTCCAGTGCCCATTATTCCTTATTGCTTTGTAAGGACTGGACACCTGAGGTATAAGTGGTCAGTAAAAGGGCAGTATTCAGTGGTTACAGAAACAATGTCTGAATGTTGATCACTGTTAAACAAAACTTTATAATTACATAATGTATTGCATTTGCTGATTCATTGTGAAGCTAATATTGCTATATATGGTTTATGCTTGCATGGGGAAGGGGGTGTTGTAGCACATGTTTTTTTTCCACTTTCCGTTGATAGCATCAGCATTGCACATAAGTGGCTATCTTTTGTGGTCTGGTGGATAAAAGATGGGAAAGTACCTGATCATTAGCAAAGTGAGTAGCATTTCCATTCCACAGCATGTCTCTGGTTGAGTTACTGGCTGAGACTTTTGTGTGGAGACTAAATGCCCACCCTGTTTCCTCGTGGGTTTTTCCATGTACTCTGTTTTTTCTCCAATATCTCCAAAACAAGATATAGATTAACAGGTGTTCCACCATTTTGCCTGTGTGTAAGTGTGCAGATTTGTATGTGTCTCTCTGTGCATCTTGTGACCTCACTTGTCAGACAGAGCTAGTATCAGTAAGTATGTATATGTTCATAGATAGGTACTAGGCTATTGGCCCTAGAGCCTATACAAGCCTAGCCAAAAGGGTACCCTGGCTTTCACCACCCAAGAAAATTATTTTCCTGTGCCCCTATCAAGCAGAGCCACAGAGGTGATCCTCGGGGTGAATTTCCTGTTTCCCATCCAGTCATCAAGATTTTTCTTGAAGTGCTAATAAGGAGTTTTGTTTGATATGGATAAGCAGTTTGTTCCAGAGGATAGGAAGTCTATGGGGCAGGAATCTATCCCTCCAGCATGTTCTGTTTATTGTAGTGACAAGATTTAGGTCCGTAGAGCATGTAGCTCGGAGGGATTGGGATTTCTTTAAGTGGTATGTGTGTGCACATGTGAAAAATCAGTGTATAATGTGATAGACCTGGTTTGTCAGGGCAGTCAAAATTAGTGTGTGTGCGCAAATGTAAAAAAAATATTACTGACTTTTATTTGTGAGCATAAAGAACATTGCCAGACTTGTATGAAATTTTTCTTGGTAGCAGTAAAAAAAAAAATTGTAAAGTGATTCTTTTAAAAATATGGTATAAAATGCATTACAGGACAGTCAGACCCTCATATATTCTATGGGGTAGGTGATTCCTCAGACTCCAAATGAATAAGTTCATTTTGAGATGAGCTTAGTGCTGGCTTCTGCTAGAAACCTTACCAAGTCTACAAATGGTCCTGCTGAGATGGTCACTACAGCTTGTCTTGGGTGGGAGGCCTCCGGATGATGTTGTCATTAATTAAAATGTTCAAACACAAATCTCAGTGGTGTGCACAGAAGGATGCTATAGCTTGTATGTGTGGGGGGGTGAACAATGCTGTCATTATTTCTTTAAGTTTTTCTCCAGCCTTGTAGGTGTGCAAAGAAGGTGATTATTGCTTGTACAGGGATCATAACACTATTTACGAGCAACAGATGTTGCAATCTAACATTAATTGATTGTGTGCATCTCTTTTGTTGATAGGGTAAGAAGGCATGCTATTTTATGTACATCTAACAGCAACAGGTTGAAATGTATTATTCTGGACTTTGTTCCTTGACATCAGAGAGGTACACAGTAGGTGGGCATCCTTTTTGTGAAATGAGAGAGGTAGCATGATGTATGCTTGGCATCAGCTACCTGTGCCTTGAATTTCATTCCAATCAAATAATATTTATTTATTTGTTTATTTTTAAATTGCTGACCAGAGTGGAGCACTGATCACAAATTACCAGTTTTCATCTCAACCTGGGAAAGAGAAGAAAGAAAATAAGGAAGTGAAATTTTCATTTAAGCAAAAACCAACAAGATCTGAAAAAGAATACCCAACATTAATATACAATGGAGACTGACAAAATAAGGTGTATGCACAGCGATATAATATGATTATTCGCACTAATGTCAAATCAAGGTCGGTAGTGTCACATTCTAGGAGAGGAGTAGAAATGCACAGATTTTCATCAAATTATAGAAGTGTGAATGGCGGATAAGATGATGTGGTGTGAGATGTGCATAAGAGGTCTGAATTTAGTGAGAAGGACTATAAGAAAGGAAAGAGAAATTTGAAGACTTGGTCAGATGAGTGCTAACACGAGAGGGAGACACAGAAGATGCTTTTTGCTTTTTCTGATTGGTGTATGAAGGCAGGCAATTTTCCCATGTATGATTCACGTATTCTCATATACTCAAAAGCATTTGTCTTCACAGTTTATTTTGAGTTGCTCTTTTCTCATTGTCAACTTATTTCTATCTTAAAAAAATCAAATAAGACTAAATATTTGTTATTCATGTGTTTTTTAGGAAATTATTGGATTAAAGATTGGGAAAACTCTCAAAGTACACGTTAAGCATCTGTAGTAAGCAGCTCGCAGACCCACAAGCTTGATTAGTTTACCTATTCCATAGTAATTAGAGTGCACTTTTTGGTGAGTTGGAATGCAGGAAAAAGTAAAAATGAACCCTAAGACGGAAGGCTGGATTCAAGAATGCCTACACTAAGTGTATAGGATCTGTATTCAAGAACATCCCTACCACATTTTTTGTGCTGTCAGTCTAATCCTTCTGACTGAACAAAGTGTAGACCTAGTCTACACATTGTGATAGCCTTTATGAATCACCCTTGATATTTAAGGTTGCAGGAAAATCCATAAAAAACTAAAATTAGGAGTAAGAATGTGGGAGTTATGCTTGTATTGTCTATTCACTCAGAATGGTGTACATTTAGTGTACGCATTCATGAATTCAGCCCTGAATATTTTTCAGGTCATCTCTGGATGAGAAGGCTATGTAAGAAAAAATCTGTAAAATGTACCCCTCAGCATTTGGAACCTTTTATCTTCTTGGGTCCTAGTAGTCTTCAATACTTTCCTCCATAGTTATTGCAGTGCAGTCTTAGCTAGTCAGGTTATGTTTGACAGTGTGCACAAAAAAATGATGAATAAGACAAAATATTAGCTGGCAAAAATAGTCTAGATGGTATGGGGAGGCCAGAATGGGTAAGCAAATAAGGTGCATTAGGGAATGTGTGCAGAAAGAGAGGAACGGGCAGTGATTGTCTCATGGAGCCCTTCAACTAGGGTACCATTTCATCCAAGGCCAGCTCTCCTTCAGTATAATATAATCTCAGTACATAAATGTAGACCTAGTGGTTAACCTTAATGGAAAAATAATTTACAAGAGAGGACACGATTAAAACTAATTTATAGATATGGCTAGGTGGGTTCCTTTGTTATATCCTTGAAGATAACCACAAATTGAAACATTGAGACTAACATTTATTTCCATACCTAGTTTTGTTTAGTATCCATCCATACTCTAACATAATGCGCTTATTTCTTAAAAAATGTACTTTCTAAACACAATCTGTTTCATATTTTGATTATAAACAAATTACTTTTCATTCTGTTACAGCTCATACTGGCACAGCAAATGAGCTGTTACATTTCTCTGATAGTCTTGAAGAGAATACTTTGTGTTAACAGTTTATTTACATTACAAAGTATTGAAGTTGCTCACAAGTCAGTAGGGCAGATTCCAAAAGATTTGCTCTCAGTGTAAGGCTGTCCTGATTCCAAAAGACTTGCTCGCAGTATAAGTTACTTACCCTGTGTAAGGTCTATAAATAGGCTTAACACTAGCGGCTGGCTTCCACCTGCTGTCAACCTGCTTTCATTGTAAGTGGTCATTTACACTGAGAGCAAGTATTTTGGAAGTGGATCCAATATTAAATATTCTAAAAGCATACAACAAAGTTTACAATAAAATATAGGAAGTTGAGGCTGTTCCTTTACAAACTGTGCTATTTTTTTTTATATAACTAGCAGAAATTGCATATATTGTGAAATTGCATTGCATTTGGAATGCAGTTTTACTTAAATTATGTTGTCCTATTTTCACGATAAACAGCATACAGATAAGTTTTTCATGAATCTGTTTTTAAGTATTTCTATTTTGTCTTTTAAATACTGTGATTTTAGTAACAGAAAGTTACATAAATTCAGTTAGGGCAGGTCCTGTGGTTTAGCTTTCACAGAAACTCCAGGTGTGATTGGAACAATCAGTTAATAGCAAACAAATTAAATCCTTTTATTTAATCATAGTAAAGCACATGTTCTTTCCAGTTTGTATGTTAAATATTGCCAGTATGAATTGCCACCAGTATAAGATGTCCATTAAAAAAAATGTTGGAGGGTGGGCTGTTGGGGAAAGAAAACTGCAAGTCATAATAAAGCTGACTAATCTGAAACAAAGATTACTTTCTGGTTATTCAGAGTAATCACAGACCATATCCTTAGAAAACGGAATAATCAGATTGCTTTTCTTAGTCAATTTTAATAGAAGGGGTAGAGCTAGATGAATTAGTTTGCAAGCAGTTTGTTTCTGGGTCAGCAAAACATTTCTGTGAAGGTATTTCATTTTATTTTGTTCATAGTACAGGCCAGAAATTGGGAGAAACAGCAGATTAGAAAGTAAGGTGATCTGCGTTCCAGGCATTTTTATTATAACATTGCATTGTTAATAGGAACATTTTAACAATAGTCAACTGGAAATAGTTATGAGGGAACATATGTAGCCACTCATAAAGAAAACCTCTTCATTTAGGTGAGAATTAATACATAATCAAAAAGATACAGCATAAAAATTCCAGTAAATTATATGGGGGGTTGTCTGTAGAATGAGGTGTCAGGCTATATGATACTAGCTCTCTCTCCTGTACAGATAACACATTTGTCAGCTGAACTGCTGCGTATATCGACAGAGCTGTGAAAATATAATTTCAAAGGCCCTGAAATATGGCATTAAGCCTTAGTGAGTAATAGTCTGCAAGTTTTATGCTCAAGGGAAAACTTGGTGCTGTCATAGTGATGTTGGTAGATACGCATCACAGATTCCCAGATGGGAAAAAATGCATAATTTCTTTGAACTTGTCATATTTTTTGTAGTAATTATGGGCAAACCTGAATCATTCCTTATTGTATCAAGGTGCATTTAGGAGAACACTCATTTAACAGTGTGCTAAATCAAAGCATAGTCAGTCAATTTCACCATTGCAATCCTATGGGATCTGACTGAATAAAGTAAATGCATTACCAGTACAAATCAAATGGCCTCCATGAACATGAGATAAGAAGGAACAAAATCCTAAAGTTTGCATTAGGAAAATGCTCATGATGTCGAGCAGAAGGCTGCCATAAATGATTAGAAACATACACTTATTTACATGTATAGTGGTAGAATAATGCTTCAGGGCAAATGTGTGCATGTACATTTTATATACTGTACCTCTGAGGAGAACAGCCATCTTAATATCAAGAGTGTTATCAACAGCTCTGTGGGGAGGGAAGCAGTCAAGCTGACAGTTTCTTGGACCACAGGTAATTGTTTCATAAGTTCTTACTAAACTTCTAGCTAAGCAGTCCATCAAAAGGCTCAGCCATATCATCCAGTATTAGTAGGAGATTGGTTCTCCCCCGTTAAGACAATTTTCCCCACATAAACCAGGCAAAAATTTGCAGTCATGCATTCAATAACGGACTAATTTTAGAGGTTGGCAGGGTAGTACTCTGATAGACAGAGTAAACCTGTTACAGAAATAAATATGCTGTTTATAGGTTCATAGATTACTGCTAGGCTAACTGCCTTTGTGAGTCATTTTAAACCTAGCCATTTATGCCATGTCAGAATCAAACCCTGCACCTTGTGTTTGTAAGGTAAATACCTTAACCATTATGCCAACCTCCCACTCACAGTTCAGGTATCTGTCATTCGATCTGGTACTATTAATGTGGCAGCAGAGGCTTTAATTCCTAGAGCAGGTGTTTGATTTAGCACTGATTATTTTCAAGCAAATCCATTCAAAGAAAGTAGATTACTCATAGCAAGGGTGGATAAGCAGGGAACAACACTCAGCACTGTAAATGAGACTGAGTAGGACGACAAGCCACAGTAAGGTGGTACTAAGACTGGAGATCTTTCTGATGAGGAAATGCTGTAGTATCTTGAGTTAATTTAGGTGTTTAAAGCTACATGCCAAAGGGCAACTATACTAAATTAGGGCCAAATAAGGGAATAATATATAACACTGTCCTTGGGATCTTATCCCTTCTGTATTCTGTACTTCCCCCCCACAGCCGTCGTATGCCATCTTTATTTACTCTCACTTAGCTTCCTTATTCTCTTGCTGAATTTTCCTACGTCCCTACTTTCATAACTCTGCTATCTTCCTACTTTCTTTTCTGCCTTCTCCTTTCTTCCTCCTTTACCCCAGGATAGCTCTGATAATACCCAACAATCTCTATCCATACTATATTGCATTTATGTTCACTTTTTTGCTGCTTGGCATATAGCCACATGCATCTTGCTGCTCAAGATGTGTCTAGTTGATTCAGTTTCTGTGAAATAGCACAAACTTTTATATGCACTCCGTTCTGCTCAGACCACTACTTCTCAAGATTTAAATACTATATTGATTTTGACCACTGAATTTTCTTGTATGTAGCTGACTATTTAATATCTGTTAATTTGTGACTGTATTAATATCTCTGTATTCATTTTTAGTAACTATTGTGGACCTATTCGTGCTCAGCACTTGTTCAGAACTTGTTAGCACTAAATAAGCTACAAATTACTACAGCACTCAACCTTCCTCTTTACCTACAGGAAAACAGTTTTTTGTTCTTCCCTCACTTGCTTACAAAAAAACAGCTCTTATACTCACTTTCCTCACTTGTCTAAAGGAAAGTATTTTTTTATTCAGGCTTGTTCAAGGGTCAGCTCCCAGTGTTCTCTCCTGTCTATCTGATGAATCTGAGCATCTTGAGGCAGTGTAGCAATTGCCTCATGTACACAGACAACCCTCTCCTCCTACCACCCTACACCACAACCTGTGAAAGATGCACTTATCTAGCCAAACTGGAGGTAAAGCTCTCTCCAATCAAGACTGAACTTGACAGTCAAGAGGAGAAGGTAAATACTTGCACCACACCACACTCATCACATAGTTCCACTAAACCTGCACCACCAAAATCCACACACAGAAACACAAAAACATTTGTAGAGGCTCTCAATAATAATAATCTGCTCAAGCGACAGAGACCTCCAAAACAGAAACGCAAGTGACCTCTACCCCCCCAACACAACCCAAATGACACATAGCCCACAGACTCAGTATGCCAATAAACCACAGCCCATAAGGAAAACCAACATACCCAACACACTAGTCATAGGCGACTCTATAGTCAGGCACACTGATGTCCCACTCACCAGGCTACACAAGGAGAAGGTTACTGTCAGCTGCCTGTCGGGTGCCAGGATACGCCACATAACCCATGCACTCAGGTCACTCCACAACAAGTACAAATATGACTGTCATTTTTCATGTTGGTCTGTATGACCTGAGACGTACCTCTGTGGACTACATGAAAAGAGACATGGAAGAGCTCTCTGATCTTGTAGACCAGGCAGGTATGACCCTAGCCCTGAGTAGCATCCTGCCATCATCCAGAATGGTACTGCAGTACAAGGACAAAATGATTGACTTCAACAATTGGCTAAGCTTCTGGTGTCATTCTAAGGAGATCCAATATCTGTCTGCCTGGGAGGACATGGATGATAGACCACGATGCTTTGCCAGCGATGGCATGCACCTGTTGCCCCTGGGACTCCGGATACTGGCTAAGGCTCTTGCCAGCCCTATAGTGCCTTTTTTAAGCAAGGTTCAAATGACAAATTTACCACTGTAACAGGAGCAGGCAAGCAAAAACTGAGGGTAATGCTATTCTATGCTAGAAGTCTAAATCTCAAAATGCACTCACTCGAAGCACTCCTTAAAATGGAGAACATTAGTATCTGTGCAGTAACTGAGACCTGGTTTAAGGCTTTAGAGAGCACCCCTGCATTAACAGGCTATAACTCATACCACACTTTTCTGCCATCTATCCTGGACCAGAACACCAAAGGCGGAGGTGTGTCCATATTTCTTAAGGATATCCACACCTCCAGGCTAGTTGCACAGCATAATGCATCCAAGGTTATCCAAGTGCAACTAACTCTGGACAAAACTGCAATCCAAATTGTAGCTTTCTACAGATCCCCCGCCATGCCCCAGAACTCCCATTCCTCTTTTCTTGATATACTAGAAAATATTAGGGTTCAACCAAACATCCTAATAATGTGAGATTTTAACTACCCCACCATTAACTGGGAAAACTACTCATGTACCAACTCCTTTGCTCAACGCTTTCTGGAATTCATAAATTCCAATGCCCTGGATCAACTTATCCACACCCCCACCAGGGGCAATAATATCCTAGACCTAGTCATTGCCAACAAGTGTGACTGGTGTTTCACACCTAAAGTCAACTCCTCGTTGGTCAGATCCGACCATAAGCTAATCACCCTAGATATCCGCATGCCACCTCCACCCACCATTAAGGAAACCATGGTAAAAAATTTCTCCAAAGCCAACTTCATGCTTCTTAAAACAGAAGTGGTGAACTTCATGGCACCCATGCAGGTGGACAATAAGTTATGACTGCTGAATCCTACACAGATGCACTCTATAAGCACTTACACGAGTGCATGGATCGTGCTATCCCAAACAAAACCAAGAAGATATCCTCCAAAATAAGGAAGCTAATCTGGTGGTCCCCTGCCATTAACAAGCTCTACAACAGAAGGAGGAAACTGTTGCAAAAGAGAGTAAAATCCCATGAGTGGAAGAGCTCCCTGGTCAGCCTCAGTAAGAAGCCTGAGATCCCTTATAAGATCCTGCAAAGCTAGCTATGAAAACAAAATCACCACTGATTCTAAGGGTAACTACAAAGCATTCTATAGCTTTGTCAAGAATCTCAATGGCAACGCCTAGATCTGCTCTGTGTAACAGCACAACGGCATGAAAATTACAGAACTAACTGATCTTGCCAACATCCTGGCAGATAGGTTCAGTGCTAGCTTTACCCCCCCCCCCCTCTCACCCCCTAAAGGGCCCATATCTATACAGGAAGAATGCCTGCAATCACATCTATGCAGGTAAAAGCTGCACTCTCTAAAACCAAAAAGACAGCATCCATGAGACCGGACAGCATCCCAGGCTGCATTTTACATGAACTTCAGAATGAACTGGCTCCCCACCTAAGCACCATGTTTAATCATAGTCTCACATCAGGCTTTGTGCCCACTGAATGGCGTGCAGCAACAGTTATCCCAGTCCATAAAGGGGAAGCCACTACTAATCCTGGGAACTATCGCCCTATTAGCCTGATGAGCCTCGTCTGCAAGTCTATGGAATGTATCATTGTGGAACTCATAAACAAAGACATTGGTAACCTCCAAACTCTGGACCCCACCCAGTTCGGGTTTGTGAAAGGCATATCATGCCTTCTGAACATGATCGATGACTTTGAGGCAGTCACCAAAGCCATAGACGAGGGTAAGGTGGTTCACACAGCCTATCTTGACCTCCCCAAGGTTTTCAACACCGTCCCCCATTCTGGAATTATAGCTAAACTCATGAAACTAGGTATAAATCCCTACATCACAAGATGGGTTGCCAACTGGCTCACTGACAGAACCACACTGTAAAAGTTGCAGTGTCCAAATCTGACTTCAAACCAGTGACAAGTAGAGTACCACAGAGTTCCATCCTGGGGCCTCTCCTGTTTAGTATCTACTTCTGTGAAGTACAGGATAACACAGACAGTCTCTGGCTAACGAAGTCAGCAGATGACTGCAAACTAGGAGCCATAGTCAAGTCCCCAAATGATGTGCACATCCTACAGAAGGGCCTCACTGAGACAGATGCTTGGTGTCAGAGGCATGGCCTGAAGCTCAATGCCAAAAAGTTCATTGTCATCCCCTTTGGTAAAAACTCTGTACCCATGAACTACCACATAAACAGCAGTCTACTTAATGGTGAATGTGTGATGAGACCTTGGGACCCAGGTGAACAGTAGTCCCTCCTTTGATAATCACTTTGCTACAGTAGTCAGGAAATCCTTCCATGTGGCACACCTCATCACAAAAGGGTTCTCATCCAGAAAAAAGAGGTCATTGTTCCCTTCTGCTCAGCACTCATTAGACCCATTATAGAGTACAACGTCCCTTTTGGAATGTACCTCACAAGATATCTGCAGCAGCTGGAAAGGCCACAGAAGTACCTCACAAAGGGGATTACTAGCCTCAAACAGATGCCCTACACTGACCGTCTCAAAAAACTGCAGCTTTACTCTGTAGCATATCACCTACTCCAAGGAGATTTCTGCCTAACATATAAAGCTATGTTAAACCCAGAGCTGTTGGACATGCTACACCTAAAGAAATCCCAATCCCTCTGAGCTACATGCTCTAGGGACCTAAACCTTTTCACCACAATAAACAGGACATGCTGGAGTGATAGATTCCAGTCCCAGAGACTTCCTATACTCTAGAACAGGCTACCCATCTGTGTCAAGCAAAGTTCCTCATTAGCACTCAAAAAAAATCTTGATGAGTGGATGGGAAATAGGAACTACACCCCGGGGATCACTTCTGTGGCTCTGTTCGATAGGGGCACACTAAATTAACTTTCTTGGGTGACATAAGCCAGGGAACCTTGTTGGCTAGGCTTACTTAGGCCTGTGGGCCATTAGCCAACTACCTACCTATGAACCACTGAAATAATTGTATGTAACTAACCATTTAGTAGCTGTTAATTTGTGACTCCCTGGGCCTGTGCTGAAAATGGGCTAACAGCCCAGTTGGACACACCTGCTCAACAAATGTAAAATGAAACAAATAAAATGGGGAACGTGAAGGATAAGCTGTGCTAGGCCATATTTTCTAACCATTACAGAGAAGTGATTGGTTTTATGTTGGCAGACTCTCCTTTGAAAAAAATCCTGATGACTGTGTCAGAATGTTATCTATATTTCATTAGGTATGACGCTAGCTATAGCAAAAGAAATTATGGTGCATTTTTTCCACTGATTCTTAGCCCATATGTATCGCACTGGACATGTCTGTGTGGTCCAGTCCCTCCTGGAGAATTTCAGTTCAAAATGATATTTGACAACTACCCCTACTTTGCAGTCATTAGCAAACTACTTAAATATAGTTCCTTGATATGCATGCATAGGTTAATACTGTGCTTGTGTTGATCTGGTGGACCATTTGTAGCCAAGCCACATGATCCAACACTGAGTTTATCATGCTACAAATTAGTGCCATATCCCCAATACAATGAATTACTCTAGTTTACTCTAGTTGCATCCACTTTTCATAAGGGCTTTAGGAGTTAGACAATTGGTGTACTCTGGGTTGCCCATGCAGTCATCCAGGCTGTGGTTATAAATGGTCAGCGAACTACCATGCTTTATATTCAGGGGACAATCTTTCATAAGATGTATTCTCTGTGATAGATATCTATTATGCCAGCAGGTGCTATTTATATTACGGTGGGAGAACAAATCTCTCGAGTGTGGGTTTAGGGTGGTGGTGTTTGAGGATTTTCAGGAAGTTGTATAGGACCAGATCCTTTTAGGCTTCTTAAGCTCTCTTAGCTAGGCAGAGGTGCCTGTCTCAAGAGTCAGTAGGGCACGCAAAAGAAAGTGTGATTTAAGGTTGTCAAGATATCTCAAGCTATACATGCGCTTTACTGTTTTAGTAAGGAAATACTGCTATCTTAAGTTGGGCCATGTGCCTGGATGAGTACATAGCAAATTGGGGATTATAATCTATAATTCGTCTGAAAGAAAAAAGTAGATGGGGGTGATGACGTCTTTCGATCTGGAATACATAACTGTGGTGATTTTTCTGGTTATATAAAAGAAGTTCCTAACAGCAATTGTAACATGGTGGTCAAAGAATAATTCATTATCAGTGAGAGTGGCCAAGTCCATAATGACGGTAAGTTTTCAGGAAGGCATTACATATGTAATAGAAGCATGGGTACCCAGCTTTCCTAAAGAGCACAGTGCCACCTTTCTTGGCATTCATTAAAGCACTGGACTTAAGATCATTTATTACTATGCAGTCAGCCCTTCTGAAGAATTGGGTGGGCTTCTGAGGTGTTTATGATAGTTCCAAGTTTCCAATCATTAGAAATATCAGCAACACTAAACATTAGTGGTCCCAGTATAGATTCCTGGAGTACATCTTTGGTAACTACTTGTTTAGCTGTGTGTGAGCACTTCCAGCAGTAATAGATTGGGTATTGTCTGTGAGGCAGTTTTCTATCCAAAGGGAAACATAGGCTTTTACTTAGTTTGATTAGCTAATCAATGATGACAGAATATAGAATGTTATCAAAGTCTTTGGCTAAGTCCAGGTGCATAGTGTGAACTGATTTGTCCAAGTCCAATGCTACCATGATTTGTTTAAAAAAAAAAGTCCAAGAGGTTTAGTAGGTAGGACCAGTCTTTAACAAACCCAAACTGGTTTGGATCAAGGTATGAAGACTGCCTATGTTCTTGTTAATGAGTTGCACAAGGATGCACTCCATTGCCTTGCAGATAAGGCTGGTGAGGCTTATAGGTCCATAATTTTCTGAATTAGTTGTTGGTTCCCCTTTGTGGTGTGGAATGACTAAATCGTACTTCAAGCATAAATACCACTGAGAGCCTGAGACTGAATATACTTATTTATGAATCGGCAAGATGACATTTGGTGTGTCAAGAAGACAGTCTGGCTCAGTATCCTGTCCCATGGAGTTAGTGTTGGTAGCCTTGGAGAGAACACTTACAACTTCATTGGAAGTGATCAGCAAGGACGGCATAGTCATACTAATGACCTGCAGATAATGTGTCAGAGATAGTTGATTAAAGACTGAGCTGATTTGTCTACTAATAAGTTGGCTCCAGCACTAGTCCTCAGAGGATGAGTGCATGATGTTTTTTTGTATTATAGAATGGGCGACCTGTACATGGCCACTCAGGAGAAAAAATTATGTCCTTCCATATCACTGTTGTAGTATTCTTCACCTAATGGATCTCCTGCCAAGGGAAGCACAATGTCTGGTCATTATACCAAAGCCTTTAGTTCTTATAGCCACCATACATCACATGTATGCTCCCCACAAAAGGAGTAGGGCATGTAGGTGATGTACAGACCAACACATGCAGAACTACTTTGCCAAAATTCCAAACACTGTTATATGTTGGTATGAACTCCTTCTGTTGTGATGGTTACCAAGCCATTTTTTCAGAGAACTGCCCCATTTGGATTTCTCCTCTTCTCCTCTTTCCTAGTATTGTTCATATCCTCCATAAAGGAAAAATCACAGTAGGAGGCAGATTCCTCATAAATACAGCCACTCCTGCTTGAGTGCTTCCTAGAATCATACTTGGTGCTGTATCTGCCAAACTTTTGTCCCTAACACCCTATGAAGTCACCTGTCCTCATCCATATATCTCGAGAACCAACAACGTAAGTCATTGGCTCAGGGTGCTTCCCATCCTGAGGGCTGGTTGTCCGCCAAGACGAAGGCCAAAAAACGTCAGGCCCAATGTGGCTGCTGTCCAGTCTCCCCAGATGTCTATGTAGAGGCTAGTGAAGGCCCTGAAGATGCTCTAGTGCTTGTTTTAGATTCCTCTGCCTTGACCCCATCTGAGACCAGCATGAATCTGAATTCTCATACGTCTAACATCTGCACTTGACCTTGAGGGGGAAGCTCTGTTGATAATATTTGAAGGACTGAGTGGCATTCCTCAGATTTTAGTGAGTGAGGAAATCCCTACGACCATTAAAGAGTCACATCAGGGTCTCTGACTTTCCAAAAGTTTTTCAGATGGACGTCCTGCAGAAAAAAAAAGACAAAGCATATTTCCCGTGTTGTAAAGAATCCCCATAGTGAATGGTAGGATTTTATTTTGAGTATATGTAATGCTTTGATGGCCTTGAAGCCTCTTCAATAGGTCTCTGTTCCTGCCCTGCTTTCCCCAGTCTTCCACTCCTGTTAAGAGGCCTAGGGAATTGGTTTTCTCAGATTATGATTTGGACTCTGAGGAAGAATCTTTGGCCTATTCTTACCAAATTCTTTCCCCCTTGGACTACAGTTTGGAGGAAGGGGATTCTTTGAATCCAGCCTTCCCCATGGAAGAGTTGCCTTTGAGGATACTGTTGTCTGCATGATACACTATTTTAAGTGGGACGGCTCCCAAGTCTCTGACATTCAAAAGAGGTACTATGAGCTCCTCAAGATAGAGTTTCTTAAATCATCTGTAATTCCTCCTGTTATGTCTGCTCTTTTGGATACTTTTATCAGTTAAAAACAAGAAGTAAATTAAAGGTAGTCATGTGATTTAAACTTATATAAGGGAACTGGTGTTTGTAATACATTGACTCTGATGGTGCCCTAATCATTTATGGGTAAAAGTGCTAAGTCTTGTTTTTAACTTATATTAAATCTGGTTTCCATTGAGTAGTGAACATTGTGGTGATTTTATTATTTACATGCATATATGATCACCTTTGACATCTGTAGGATGAACGACAACAATTCACTTTATAAATATGCAACAGCATGTTTTGATTTCAAAACATTTGGGTTTATGGTTTTAAAAAGGCTAACACCCAATCTGGAGGGCTCCTTGGGAACCAATCTTAAAATCCAGAGAAGTAAGTTGACAGCTTCTGTAAAATTCCAAGACCACCCAGGTTTAAAGATGTCTCCATTAATAGTATTTTAAAACTTGCAGTTATGGATTTGTAGTAACAAAATAGGAAGACACATTTTTAAGATAGTTTGGGGGACACATTATACTACAGAATCTATAAATGTAAACATTTTTTCCTGGATCGGTATTCCTTGTAACCTTAATAGAGATTTACCATTCATATTGTGAGGTTGCCAGCCCAGCTATCTGGAATTTTGTAAATAATCATATGTCATTTACAAATATTAATATGATCCATACTCTTGTCCTACAAATATAAGATAACTATGTTATGTGTATATTAAACTACTGGTGCAGAAGTGTGTGTTGAGCTGTATGTTGTGTACTGAGCTTCAAGAATGTAAACATCGTGTACCCTGCTGGAAAAGAGCAGAAATGTGTATAAACTATATACCTGTCCAGATGTGTGTGTTAATGGTAGAAGTTGGAACATACAGAGTTAACTTGCAAAACCTCAAGAAAAAATGTGGAAATTGTTTTACGATTCTGTTCTCTGTTTCAGCTCAGAGCAGACACAATGTCTAGAGTTGGAGGTTTTCATATTGTCTTGAAACAGAAATAATTACTAGGTTTCAAATGTAAGTATTTAACTGTTTTACAACTTCCAGTTCTAGGTAAATTTCTGAGAGATATGTACCTCTGACACAGAGGTGATAAATTCTAAGTTTGTTAGCCTGGGAACTGAAGGCCGGTGACAGAGTGATGTCATTCAGCTGACCTACCAGTAATGTGTATTATTAACTTAAAAATTACCTCAGATAGTGAGTCTGTGCATTTTCTATTTGTGTTTGGAACTGGAAACATGCTGTCATCAGCACTTGCCTTGCTAATAGTCACTAACTATGGAAAAGCAATTTCTCTTGTATAAAGATAGGAATATAGTCAAGATTACTTTAGATATTTTCTGTATTTATTTGAGACTGTCCTGCAGTGTTTTAAAATATTTCCTCTGATTCTGAACTCTGTAGTAGTCAGTGTGCTGTGGTATTGAATGTTGTCTTGTTCATTTATTATTTATTAAATATATTTAAACCTTTTAATTGTGGTTGGTTTGTTTAGAGACATTTAAACTCTTAGTGGACTTGTATATCTATTTGGTGACACTGTATAGGTCACTCCAAGATAGCCTTGGCCTCAGTCACACTTACCATTTGGATAATAGTAACATTACACAGTAGAATTGGTCACCTTATGGGAAGGGCCTTATAGCAGCTGATAGAATGGTTGATGGCAGCTGGTACTACCTTATAGTCTGGGCAGAAGGGGGCATAGCTACTGAACCCGTGCCAGCCTTCCACAGGAGTTTGTGTGTTTGTATATAAATCAAGTCTCAAAGTGTCTGTGTGTGTCAGCTACTTGGGCAGGGACATGAAGCACTGGTTGGACAGAGAAGGTGCTGGAGGTTTTGGCTTCACTACTCGACTGAGATCTTAACCCTATAGCTGTGCCAGTGGGGAGTCTTACTGGAGATTTGAAGGAGGAGGGAAAAGCCAGCCCCAGACTGACTGTGATCTCTGTGCACTCTTAAGGGAAATTGTACTTTACTGTGTGTGTACTTGTCATCCTCCCAATGTCGACATCCTTCACTGGTGCTAATGGTGATGATTGATGCTCCTTGATTACTGGGCCAGTGCAGGGGCGTCACAAATTAATTGTCCAGCAGTGGTGGAATAGCCACATCACATATTAATTGGTTGATACTGGTGAGATAGCCACATCACATATTCGCTTGTAGTGATGTGGATATTGAATTCCTGTAGCAGATGTACAATGGTTACTGAAGGTGTTTGTACTCTTAATCAGCCACACAGTGAACATTTAGAGTTCATATCACAATTGTTTTATTTTTTTGGTAGCTTAGTTAGTCAGGGAGAGCAAGCAATCCTGTCAGCAGAGAAGTATGGCAAGCTGACAAGGAGCCAGTTGGCTGAGATGTGCCAGGTTAAAGGACTGGTGCATATCAACCTGACTAAAGCAGACATGATTGCAGCTTTTAAGTCACAGCTGCATTGTAGAATAGCAATCAGGACAATCAGACTGGGCTTGGAAATGTACAACACTCAGAAAATGGACAGCTCAACCTTTACACAGAGGACTTAAAAATCCATCTGGAGTTAGAGACTTGAGCTGGAGCCCAAGCATTTGGAAATAGAAGCAGCAGAGAAACTGACATTGCTGGACCCTGAGGAGAAAGGCAGAGGCAACATGAAAATGAGATGCTGACTCTTCGCCAGAGTCATGGAGGTAATGGGGAAGGGAGTAACAGAACCCCAGAATCAACAAAGGTCAGTAAATTTCTTCCACAATCTTCAGAGGGGGATAATTTTGATAGTTTCATTCATATGTTTGAGAGAGTATGTAAACAGTATAATGTTGACCAAGGGCTCTGGGTACAGTTCCTGACCCATCTCCTTACTCCATGGTAAAGCTGTAACTGTTCTTTCCAAACTGTCTGATACTGACCATTTAAATTAAGATGTTGTAAAGAACTGTTTGCTAGAATTTTTAAGTTAACACCAGAAGCTATAGGAAAAGATTTTGTAAGCATAGATGCATGGCAGATGAAAGTGTGTGTGAATATGTTGAACTATGCACTTATTTTTATAGGTGGGTGAGTGGATATCAGGTTGCCACTTTTGAAGGGTTGGCAGACCTTTTGGTGAGGGAACAAGCCCTTGGCACTTTGCCTGAGGACATGAGAATCTGGTTAGTTGGTAGACAATGCAGTACTAAAGACGAGTTGGGGAAGACATGAGATCTATACCTAGAAAGCAGGGCATCCACTGCACAGGAAACGGACACCCAGTGCTGTTCATGGGTCCAAGGAATCCATGGTGGGCAGTCCAGACTGCCCCAACAGAGTCCGCCAGTAACAGAGGAAGCCACTAATACAGGTACATGTCCAGGACCTAGGGTTAAATGCTTTAAATTCAACCAGTGGGTCCATGTAGCATATAGATGTCCATGGAGGCAAGGTGGGGAACAAAAGGTGGGAGAGCCTGTAAGTGGGAATGACAAAATGCCAGCAGTAGGTTGTCTTTAGACAACAAAGGTACCAAACTACCAGAAGAGGTCATATCCTATCTTAGTGAATGGGAAAGAGACCATGGCACACTTGCAGCCAGGACTGATGAGGTGGTTTCTTCAGGGAAGGAGCTACCCTGTAGCAGTGAGACTGAAGGTGAGCCACAGGTGCTTGTGGGTACTGATGTTCCCTTGGACAGAGTGACTGCAACAGTAGAGGTGAGTAGTAGTACATAGGCTGACAGTGAGGCACTGCTGTCAGAGGATACCAGACTTCCTGTGGGAGGGGATCTGGGAAGGGTTACAAAGAGAGAGTTGAGACAGGCTCAGTTCTCAAGCCCTACATTACAAGGCCTGAGGGAAGTAGCTATTGAGGCACCTGATTCTCAAGGGAAGGGGAAATCTGTATACTGGGACAAAGGGTTACTGTACAGAGAGTGGACCCCTGGACCCCTGAGGGAGGGCTAGAGGGTGAGAGAATACAGCAGTTGGTAGTGCCCAGAGCCTACCATCTGGCACTTCTAGCCATAGCCCATGATATTCCCTTTGCAGGTCATATGGGCATAAAGCATACAAAGAGACGTATTATGCAAAATGTCTATTGGCTTGGGATTTCAAGAGATGTAACAGGGTACTGTAGGACCTATGAGCAGTGCCAAAAGGTAGGCAAGGAAGGAGACATGGTGAAAGCTTCTTTGATACCTTTGCCTGTGATTGAGGAGCCATTTCAGAGGGCAGCTATGAATATTGTGGGGCCTCTGAATATACCAAGGTCCACAAGGAAAAAGTATATCCTAGTGGTAGTAGATTATGTTAACAGATACCCTGAGGCAGTAGCTGTGGCCTCAACTGAGGCAGAAAAGGTAGAAAATGCTTTGTTAGAGATTTTTAGTAGGGTAGCTTTCCCAAAAGAACTAATGACTGACAGAGCTGCCAGTTTTATGTCAGACCTGCTGGCTTGTCTGTGGAAGTACTGTGTGGTGAAGCACCTAAAGACCACCCCCTACTATCCCCAGACTAATGGTCTTGTTGAGAGGTTAAACTCTACACTCAAGACAATGCTATGGGCATTTGCAGACCAGTTTAAGAGGGACTGGGACAAATATTTGCCCCATCTGTTTGCTTACAGAGAGGTGCCCTAGGAATTAACAGGTTTTTCACCCTTTGAGTTGCTGTATGGGCGTAGGGTGAGGGGATGTCTAGATTTGATTTGAGATGAGTGGGAGGGTGAGTGTGAATCCCACAAGGAGTCTGTGGCATATGTCCTAAACCTCAGGACAAGGATTGGGGAACTCATAGGTCTGGCCCAGGAGAACCTGGCAAAAGCACAACAGCAGAAAAAGGTCTCATATGACAGGAATACTCGAGCTAGACAGTATGCTGTAGGGCAGCAGATAATAGTTCTCATTCCTATCAGACACAACAAGCTGCAGGCAGCTTGGGAGGAGTCCTACAAGGTGGTAAGGAAGGTCAGTGATGTTAACTACATGGTAGAACTGCTAGGCAGGAGACATGGGCACAAATTGTAACATGTTAACATGATGAAACCTTACCATTATATGGAGGTCCTTGTGCTGAGTATTTGCAGTGCATTGCAGGAGGAATCTGAATGGGATCTGGTGACTGATCTCCTCAGTGAGGCTCTGACTGATACTTCAGTGGAAGGGGTAGCAGTAGCAATGTCCCAGCAGCTATCCCCTATGCAAGTTTGAGAAATCTGAGCAGTGTTACAAGAGTTTGTGGACATGTTCACTGAGAAACCAGGGTGCACCCACCTGGAGCAGCACCATGTGGATACAGAACCCCAAAGGCCAATTAGGCATGCCTGAGAGAGTCAAACAGACTCCGAGGGAGGAGATACAGGAAATGTTGTAACTAGGGGTAATTCAGGAGTCCAGCAGTCCCACAGTCCCTGGGCCTCCCAGCGGTGCTGGTACCAAAGAAGGATGGCAACACCAGGTCCCTGTGTGCACTACAGGAGATTAGTCACACAGAGTCAGATGCTTACCCCATGCCTAGGACTGATGAGACTCTAGAGCAGTTAGGTGGGGCTAAGTATCTTACCACTATTGATCTTTCCAAGGGTTACTGGCAGGTGCCCTCAACTCCCAGTGCTAGAGAGAGGTCAGCCTTTGTGACTCCTTTTCTTTTCATGTATGAGTTCACAAAAATGCCCTTTGGGATAACAAATGCCCCAGTGACTTTTCAAAGGCTGGTAAATCATATCCTAGCAGGAGCAGGAGATTTTGCCCTTGCCTACCTAGATGATATTGCCATCTACAGCCATTCCTGGTAAGAGCAACTTCAGCATGTCAGGGAGATACTGGACAGACCACAGAGGGCAGGGTTGACCATTAAGCCCAGTACATCTCAGGTGGGTATGACAGAGGTCTCCAACCTAGGACATAGAGTGGGGAGTGATAGGATTAGGCCAGAACCTGCCAAAGTGGAAGCTATTCAGGCATAGCATGCCCCTGTTACCAAAAAGCAGGTGAGGGCATCTTTAGGGACAGCTGGGTACTACAAAAAGTTTGTCTTCAGTATAGTACCATAGCTGCTCCCCTCACAGACCTGACGAGGAAAAACAGGCCAGATACGGTAGTGTGGACCCCAGCATGTGAGCAGGTATTTCAGAAGCTTAAAGGAGCTTTGGGAGGACCCCCTGTATTAGCCAGTCCAGATTACAGCAACAAATTTGTTGTGCAGGTGGATGCTTCAAACCATGGGATGGGGGCTGTACTTAGCCAGGTTTCTTCAGAGGGATAAGAGCACCCAGTGGTTTATCTCGGTCGTAGGCTCCAACCCAAAGATGAGTGCTAATCAGCTGTAGAAAAGGAATGCTTAGCCATAGTGTGGGCACTGTAGAAACTTCAGCCTTATCTGTATGGAAGGAAATTCACTGTAGTTAGACCACAATCCCTTAACATTGCTACATCGAGCTGGCCAGCAAAATGTCAAGTTACTATGGTGGAGCCGAGCCTTGCAAGCATATGCTATGACAGTGCAGCACAGCAGTGGGGTTAGCAATGCCAACACACATGGCATCTCAAGACAGGGACTGGGGAAAGGTATTCCTAGATAATCTCAACCTTTTCAAACAATGTTCCTCAAGGGTCACTTGAAAAACTAGCTTGAGTTTTCACAGGGGAAAATTGTGAGGCTGCCATCCTAGCTATCTGGAATTTTGTAAATAATCATATTTCATTTGTGAATGCTAATATGATCCATAGGCTTGTCTTATAAATGTTAGAAATGTATGTGTTATGTGCATAGTAAACTACTGGTGCAGAAGTGTGTGTTGAACTGTATGTTATGTACTGTGCTTCAAGAATGAAACCACAGTGTACCCTGCTGGAAAAGAGCAGAAATGTGTAGAATAACTGTATACCTGTGCAGATGTGTGCTGTAATGGTAGAAGTTGGAACATACAGAGTTAACTTGCAAAACCTCAAGAAAAGAAATTGTTTTATGATTCTATTCTCTATTTCAGCTCAGAGCAGACAATGTCTAGAGTTGGAGGTTTTCCTAATGTCTTGAAACAGAAATAATTGCTAGGTTTCAAATATAAGTGTTTAACTGTTTTACAACTTCCAGTTCTAGGCAACCTTCTGAGAGAGATGTACCTCTGACACAGAGGTGCTAAATTCTAAGTTTCAGTTAGCCTGGGAACTGAAGGCATGTGACAGAGTGATATCCAACTGACCCAGCAGTGATGTGTGTTATTAATTTAAGAATTACCTCAGAGAGTGAGTCTGTGCATTTTGTATTTGTCTTTGCACCTGGAAACATCCTCTCATCAGCACTTGCCTTGCTAATAGTAACTAACTAGGGAAAAGTGATTTCACTTGGATATAGGTAGGAATATAGTAAATATTAGTTTAGATGTTTTCTGTATTTATTTGGAACTGTCCTACAATGTTTTAAAATATTTCCTGTGATTCTGAACTCTGTCATCACTGTTCTGAGTTATTGAATATTGTCTTGTTCTTTTATTTATTATTAAATATATTTAAGCCTTTTAATTGACTGGTTTGTTTGGAGATATTTAAGATCTTAGAGCACCTGCATATGTATTTGGTGACACTGTATAGGCCACACCTAGATAGCCTTGGCCTTGGTCACACTTACCATTTGGATAATAGTAACATTACACAGTGGAATTGGTCACCCTTTGGGAAGGGCCTTATAGCAGCTGATAAGGAGTAGTTGGTAGCTGGTACTACCTTATAGTCTGGGAAGAAGGGGGCATAGCTAGTGAATGTGTGCCAGCCTTCCCTAGGAGTGTCTGCATGTTTGTATATAAATCACGTCTCAATGTGTGTGTGTATGTGTTTGTCAGCTACGTGGGCAGGGAAATGAAGCACTGGTTGTACAGAGAGGATTTAGCTTGACCACTCGGATGAGATCTTAACCCTATAGCTATTTCAGTGGGGAGTCATTTGGTATCTGGAGAAGCTGTCCCCAGACTGAATGCAATCTCTATGTACTCTTAAGGGAAATTGTACTTTACTGTGTGTGTGTACTTGTCATCCTCCCAATGTGGACATCCCTCACTGCTGCTAGTGGTGAAGATTGACACTCCTTGATTACTGGGCCAGTGCAGGGGCATCACAAATATATTTGTATTTTTTTAAGCCAGTGAAAACTGGAAAGAATACAACATGTAAATTATATATTTTATTTTGTTAGTCTATTTGACTATATATGGTTGTGAACAAGGTCCAAAACCATTTAGTGACATTGTATTAATATTTACATTATATATACTATGTTTGAATAGATATTAAATGCATATGGATCATGTCACCATTTTAATTACACTTATGAGAACAGTGGTATTCATGAGAGTAATATACCTTTAAGGAACAAGATATCCCGGATGAATAAGGCTTATATAGTATTCAAACTGAGGGCAGTTTTACCTTTTGTATTTGCCTTTGTTGGTTCTGAGGAAGTTCACGAACACTGAAGTGAATGAAAGTGCTTAACGATTTGACTGAAGTTTTTATTAAACATTTTTGTAGAATTCTGTGGCTCTGATGTTTTGTTGGCAGGCCCATCATATACAATGAGATTTTAATGAATACATATTTCTGTATTCAAAGGCATATATAGAGTATATAGTTCTAGTCAAAAGACCTAAAATAAAGTACTCGCCAAATAATTTGATTTAAGCCAAAAAGAGTGTCTTAACAAAATCAGATGAGGCAAGTAAGGGAATGTCTGTAAACCTCAAAAGGATAATGTGTGCTTTTGTAAAATAATTTTTAAAAATAACCATCACAACTACTTGCTAAAATTCAGCTCTGATGTTCTATAATATAAATCTTTCTCTAGGATAAAAAGTGTGATTTGTTAGGAAACTCTGTTAAGAGTGAAGAAGGATCAGCAGTAAGCCTGTTTTATCACAGCACAACAGAGAAATTCAGAAAATAGTGATTCGAGCCCTTGGGAAATTTGTAACACAAAAAGGATAAAATGGTCAATGGCCTGCAGAAAAGTCCAATGTATTCAGCATCAACTGTTATTGGCTGAATTAAGTTTTCAGGAAACAAATCAAAGTATTAACATATAAAGTGGTCTTAGGTGAATATGTAATAATGGCTTGATGAATTTTTCAGGGCCAAGTCAAAATTTTCAGTAACATTTTTATGTATGAATGTCAGATGCTTGAAAAAACAATTTTAGAGAGATGCAGCTCACATGCTTGTAATGTACTGCTATAACATAATTTTATGAATTATGTTTTGGCCAAAGACAATATATATATATATATATATATATATATATATATATATATATATATGTATATATATATATACAGTTTTGTTATGAACAGAGAAAATCTCTCTCTCTCTCTCTAAAGCTGGTATTCATTGCTCAAGAATCATGATAAAACACTTATTTCAACTTCTTTCACACACAGGCTCTCTCAGTACAATATGGTTTTCTAAAACTTAAGCTGTTTAAGTATTAAGTAAAAAAAACAATCTGACCAAAGTATTGCAGTTTAGCTTATTGCACTCAAATGTACTTGCATTTGGTTGAGAATACACATACTCTGTACTAATGCTACTTTTACAGTCTGTTGGATTGAAACATTGATTCCCTCCTCATTTTCTAAAATATCCAGGGTTTTTGGCTGCTCACAGCAAAACTGAATTATTTTACTGCGACAATAGTTTTTTCACACAGGGAAAAAAAGGTAACGTAACTACTACTGGGTAAAGGGACAGGGGAGTTGTAACTACTACTGGGTAAAGGGACAGGGGAGTTGTAACTACTACTGGGTAAAGGGACGGGAGTTGTAACTACTACTGGGTAAAGGGGCAGGGGAGTTGTAACTACTACTGGGTAAAGGGACAGGGGAGTTGTAACTACTACTGGGTAAAGGGACAGGGGAGTTGTAACTACTACTGGGTAAAGGGACAGGGGAGTTGTAACTACTACTGGGTAGGGACAGGGAGTTGTAACTACTACTGGGTAAAGGGACAGGGAGTTGTAACTACTACTGGGTAAAGGGACAGGGGAGTTGTAACTACTACTGGGTAAAGGGACAGGGGAGTTGTAACTACTACCGGGTAAAGGGACAGGGGAGTTGTAACTACTACTGGGTAAAGGGACAGGGGAGTTGTAACTACTACTGGGTAAAGGGACAGGGGAGTTGTAACTACTACTGGGTAAAGGGACAGGGGAGTTGTAACTACTACTGGGTAAAGGGACAGGGGAGTTGTAACTACTACTGGGTAAAGGGATAGGGGAGTTGTAACTACTACTGGGTAAAGGGACAGGGGAGTTGTTGGCTGATCCTGATCACACATTAATGCATACTGGCTGTTATAAGCTGGTACAGAAGCTGCGTCAAACCTGAGCCCTATAGTGCTCTGTGTGTGGTATAAACAGAGCAACTGCTTGCTTTCTTGCTACTGAAATTAAAAAAAAAAAAAAAAAAAAATGCATATTTTTTTTTTACACTGAAAGCTGTAAAGCTGCTTAGTCCTGGGTATAAACTGTAGCAAATGCATGCTACATTTGTACTAAATAGATGAACAATTTTTTTTTCTCAAATGACAGGAAGGAGTTAAAGGAGCATGGCACAAAAATGGGACCTGATTGGCTGGTGAAGTGGGGGGCATGTCATGTAGGACAGGACTTTTTTTTAATCCCTCTTCCCTTGAAGAGCTGGAGGGAGAGGATTGGGTACTTTTCTTCAGTATTGTGCATTGACATCCTGCAGCAGTTGCTTTGCAGAGGTCGTTTTTTGCCCTTCACTTGAATATCTGAGGGCTTGAGGTGCTACATGCAAGCACAGGGTGCTGGTTGAGAAAGCTACACTTCTGGACAGAGAAACACGCGCACACACACACACACACACACACACACACACACACACACACACACACACACACACACACACACACACACGCGCGTGCGCGCACATTCACAGACACGTGCGCACACACACACACACACACACACACACACACACACAGGCACTCACACACCCATACATTCATGAGTCAGACAAGTAACAAATTGCTTTTGCAGTCAAGACTCCCCCAGCCCCCAAAAATAACTTTTTTTTTTCTGACTGGATGGATCTTTAATGTTTCACTGTGACCAAGTGTATACTTTCTGGTAAGCTGAGTAAAGATCAAGGGAATATCATAACACAGGCTCTATGGCCATAGAGTAGACCTTCAAACAAACCAGCTATCTAAAACCTTTATGAATTATTGTAGTGAGTTGCATTTCCTTACTTGTAATGGAAATCTGTTTATTGATATCATGATATTTTGCATGATAAACTTTCAGCTAAAAGTGGAATTGCATTCTGGTATTTCAAAGGTATGATTTGCCTCATGAGACATTTGCCCCGATTGCAGCAACTTACTTTTGAACAAAAGTAAGATTTATTTTTCTTGAAGTGCATGAGATGCTAGCCACACTATCTGCCACATAAGACAACAGTAAATAAATGTGCTTCAGCTGATTTACTCATTAACATGCCGCATGCACAAAGTGGTACAGTTAAGTTGATCAACTGTTTGCTTTCTTTTTTTTTTTCAATAATTTTTTGGCTAAGGAACTGACCTTCAGCTGGCACTGATGTCCCCTCTTCAAAATCGGATTGAAGTTGTCAGGCCTGAACCCCCATACCCTATTCATTTCCTGAGAGAATATTGCAGCATTCCAGTGCAATATCGTAATGTGATGGACATGGAGATTATTTGTGTGCCCCACATCAGTACTGATATGAAATGATTTGATGTGAGGGTTGGGAGGGTGGCCTAATGGTTAAGGTGTTTGCCTTACAAACACAAGGTGCAGGGTTTGAGTCTCACAAGGGATAACTGGCTAGGCTTAAAATGTCTCACAAGGGCAGTTAGTCTAGTATGAATCTATGAACCTATTAACTACCCTTACAGCCGGGAATGTCTGCTAGTGAGTGCCTTGGAGTTCTGTATACATGGTGTGTGTATATCTCAGTATCACCATCAGGGCTGCTGCTCCTATAAGATAGCATTCCTTTATCACCAAGATAACCACTTTCTAAGTGGGTGCAGTTCTGATGTTTGACTATGATTGATGAAAGTCACTCTTGTTTTAAAGATACACATAGATTGACCCCACATACTGCCCTTTAAAAATCAGATTACTGATATGTTGCTGTTACAAACAAAATTTTCTGCACAATTACATTTTGAATTGGAGAACCTCTGATGTTTGACACTGGTCTAAAGACATAACTTATAAGACATATTGGTCTGTTTTTTTTCCAATTACCTGACAATGCATTCTGAGGATTGTTTTAATTTTAATGAAGTAATTCTAAGATCCCTTCTCTTTTACTCACTGACTGCCTCCACATCCCATCAATTAACCATGTTCTGTTTAGATACTTATTGGACTTTCAATCACCTGCTCTCCTGCCAGAAATGGCATTTCTTCACTCTCTACCTACTCTTTAGTCACCTTTAAAACAAAACAAACAAACAAAAAAAATGGCTGTATACATAATATACTGTTAAAACTACAAACATATGAAAGAAATGAAAGGGAAGTGGCATTCTGAAGAATATGGCATCACTCTCACATGCTCATTCAAGCATTTTAAGCACACTTGAAACAAATTGAAAATATTCTTCAACACATTTATTGTACCAGCAACTTATTTATTGCTAAGGTGATTGAAGTGTATGTTTTTAAAGTTTGTTTTTCTATTTAGAAACATAATATGGGAAGTGTAACAGGGGTATGACAGCATTAACATCTCAGTGTTTGAGACTCTAGCTATGGTACTTTCCGTGCAGAAGCTTATGCATTATCTTCTAAATAACAGTTGAATTTTCACTGTGATTGCAGGTTTCTTTCCATATTCCAAAGACATGCAGTGTATGAATGGTTGAGCATCCAGACTATCCATAGGAGTATATACTTTGTGCGAGTGGGTATATGTACAGATTTTACAATGGACTATGCCATCAAGCATGAATTCCACAGCCATGTACCCACTGAATGACAGGATAGGCTTCATCTCCCCTGCAACACAGAGAACAAATAAAAAACAATGTGAAAGTGAATTTACTCAGCACTCTTTATTTTTTTTTGCTCTCTTTTTGTAACGGGCCTTAGAAGTAAATGCTTGAATAAGTTGATTTTGTTAGTAAGTTAACATTCCTTTAGCTAAAAGCTAGTCCTGTCATTCTTGTTTTCACACGTGTGAAGTCTACTGAGTCATTCACTTGGCTGTGACAATGGATCTGCCTTGTCTCATTATAGTAAGCATGCAACTCCAGGGACTCATTAGGTTTGTAATCACACTGTGAAGGGAAAGACAGAAAGGAATAAAAACTTTAGCTATGTACATTTTCTAATGAGCCAAAAATCTTAAATGTAATGGAATATATATTGTGAGGTCCAAGCAAACAATTTCTTAAAGGCAGCATTGCATGCAAACAGAATATGGTTTGCACTAAGGAATCTGAAAGAAATGCAAAAAGAGCTAAATCATGCATTGATTATATGTACAGGTGTAAGAGTCCTTTTGATTGCAGGAAAATGCATGTTGAGATGAAGAAATGTTGTGGTGAAGTCTAGTTGTGCTTCAAGGGCCTAAAGCCCTTTACAGGCAGGGAGGAATGGCCAAGGGTTACTTAACAGATCACAAGCACCTGGTATAGATTAAGGGCACATTCATCTCAGGTTATATAGAATGTAGAAAAGGACTGTGTAATAAACAATAGTGTGCAAGATCATGAATCTCTGCTGTTTACATGCAGGCTAAGGGCAGACTAAGCAGGATGGTGGTGATGGGCCATCCAAGTGTGCCTGTGTGTCTTCTAAGTATCAGGCTGGCAAAGGGATGTCCAGCTGACCGGCCCATTTAAGGAAGCATGGATCAAGTCCCTTCCTCAGCCAGCTCCAGATAAGATACTGGGCTGCATTTTGAAGAGGACAGCATAAAGGCCGCTACCTTACATTTCCAACATGAGAAAATACAAAAAAAAAAGTGTGTTGATGCTGAATGCATGTAGTGGTGTGAAAGGGAAGTAAGGAATTATCAGGAAACCTTGCAAAAACTGCACAAAAAAGTAAAAAATATTAACTGTATAACCACAGAGACAAAATGGCATAATTTTCATAAAGTACATACAGTAACAAGGCAAAGCAAACTACTTTTGACAATAGCATTGATCATTTATTGCTTTTTCTTTCATTATTCTAATTTCTGTAATATGTCTCCTTGCTAATGCCATATCACTATTTTTTTTGATAAGTTTGTCAAAAATACCAGAGCCACCAGTATGAGTAATACAAGTACAGAAAACTATAAAATGCCATCAGGTAATTAAGCTTTCACTAGTGTACATGGATTTAGATTTAAATGACTTGATGCTGTATGGGCAAGTTTGAACAGTATTGCGAAGTTGCAAAGTGCATAATTTGCTTTGGCAGACACGATTACACCTAGTCAATTAAATAACAGATGTGTAATTACCTGGTTTGCTACCTATAGGGAGGTACACAAAACAGAATTTAACCGCTTTAGCAATCCAGAAACAAGAACACACGTAAGGCAGTATCATGCCATGAGATATTTACCATAAAAATGTAATATATGCTGGTATGCTCATATTCATTGTTTAATTACTGGCTGAAAAATACTGGAGCCTATTTTAAGTTGAGGATGAAACTTCAGATAAAATGCTGTATCGAGTCCAGATATGTTAAGCGAATAATGTAACCTCTATACATCAATATTTAATTTTGGAATTATTATTTAGCAGTATCTCTGGATCCTGTTGTTTCTCTGTCCATTGCATGCCACTAAAGAAAATTCCAGAAGTCGTAACAAAACTTTGAAAATCAGTTAGCTTTTTAAACTGACAGGAGTGTTTAGAAATCCAGCAACAACAGTATCCTATGCTGGAAATTTAAGTCCATATAATCTTTCAGGAATAAAAATGATAAGCTCACTAATTGCTCAAACTATAAAGTACAAATGTGAGTTCATAGTTTACTTTTGGTCAGTTATTTTAAAGTCATAAGATTTAAATTAGGAAAAGACTGCAAAATAATGGCATTAGTTCTTATTGGAAGACTGATCCTAGATTGTAGAGACATGAGAAAAAAAGGACAGGAAAGAAAGAAAGTCTGTGTCAGTGGTAGCTCGTGATATAGGACTGCAGCCCCACAGCTGTGACCGCACAATGGTACATTCCTAGATTTCCTACATAACGTAATCTGGTCTGCTGCCTTCCCAGTCCGGATTCAGGAAGAAGGCAGCAGACTGCTAATTTCCCAGAAGGTAGGACTACATAGACTGGAAGGGGATCGGACTGCTAGGTCTTAAATGTTGGAATGAGCAACAGGAACCAGAAATCAGACCATTCAGGTGGGTTGATGCCTTTGCTATTATTGCTGCCTTGAAACTAAAGCTACTGAGTTAGCTGTCTGGGATGCTGCTGCTGCCATGAATGGAGTTTGCTGTGTCTTGAACAAAGCTACAGGTAGCTGCTGGATTAACATGGCTGATTATTACTGCCGTGAACGGAGTTTTATAACTGCCTTGCCATATGTGTCATTATTGCTGCTGGGACTGCCATAAACAGAGTTTTTGTAACTGCCTTGCTATTAGTGCTGCTGGCCTTGCTTAACTGCTACAGAGTTTTGTTATTACAGCCGTGAACAGAGTTTTATTGCTGCTGGGTTAACTGCTACATAGCTGTCTGGGATGCTGTGGCAAATGGAGTCTGCTGTGTTGGAGAAGTGAACAAAGGTACAGGTAGCTGTGAATGGAGTTTTTGTAACTGCCTTGCCGTGTCATTATTGCTAGTCCATGAACAGAGTTTCATTGCTGCTGGGTTAACTGCTACAGAGTCAGCTGCTGCGAATGGAATGTGTGTGTGTGTGTGTGTGTGTGTGTGTGTGTGTGTGTGTGTGTGTGTGTGTGTGTGTGTGTGTAATGCCCCAGTTGCTTCAAACTGGTGGCTACAGAGAACCCATGTGTTGTTAGAGATCAGGCTTGAACCCTGTACCTTGAGTGCAGGTAACAGCCTGAATTCCCTACCCACCGCCATTGGTGAACTTTCTGTACTTTTTGTTTTCTACTGCTCCTCATAACATCTATTGTTTCTGAATGTTTAAATCCTTAGATATTTGATGGTGCAGTGGTAGCATTGTTGTCTCACACCTACAGGTTTTCTGGTTTGATTCTTGACTCGGGTGCCTTCTGTATAGAGTCTACATGTCCTCCCTTGTGTTTCTTTGGGTTTGCTGTTGTGTCCTCCCATGTTACAAAGACATGTGTCTGCATTATTTCTCCCTGGGTCTCTGCTAATATTGTTTTTTGTTCCAAGTCAGACTTTCCTGGTGAACAAATGTTAAATAAATAAAATTGACAGGCATTTGAATTTCAGACTTCATATTCTTTAGAAAATACATAGTAACACATAATCTTTTATTCTAGAAATTTTCTAAGCTTATAAGATGAATATTTGAAATTTGTCCCTATTTTTGGAACTGTATTCCCCCATTATTTGCTTCATCCAGGTTTTTTGTGCTAAGGTTGAGAACTATGGTGAGAACTGAATTCACTGAATATGTTTGAGGGCTGTATTCCCCCATTCCTGGGTTTGTCCAGGTGTTTTGTGCAAAAAGGTTGATGGCTATGGTGAGAACTGAATTCACTAAATGGTAGCCATTTAAGTTTCAGTCTTCCTCTCTTTCACAAAACAGCTGATTTGGCATAGTGGTATGTTACTCTGAGTGTTTTACACAGGGGACTGGGCAGTAAAATGTATGGTGGTAAAACAGCATATTTATTTTTTACTCTAGCAACTTTCCAAGATTATACAAGCAATGTTTAATGTGTCCCTGGTTTTTAGGCTTTTGTCCCCCCCCCCCAATAAATTTTGGCTTTTTCCAGATTTCTTGTGCTGCAAACTTGAGAGATACAGTTGAGTATCAAGTAGATTTTACAAGTAGCTGAGAGCTGCAGGGGAAGAGAAGTTTAGTGCTGCTTATGCTAAATTTGATTGCATTCTTAATAGCACAAGAGTTAGTGTACTTGCTTTTGACACAGAAGACTGTGGGTTCTACTCCCACAGGTCGTGGATGCTGCAGTACTGTAAATGTCTTCTTTGTCGAAGGTACCTAGTAACTATGAACCTGTTATCAGTTTGCCATCCATTTCCTATTGCAATATTACTAGCTTATCATTTTATTTCTTTAATGTAATATAGGCAATTTATTCCTTAGGGGCAACTGGCACTTTATTTATAGATGAAACAATGAAATATAAAGTTGTTTGCTAGCAGCAATTTCTTCATTAATTACAGATCTCTTTAATGTGGAATTATTTAGATGACTTACTTCTGCAGAGATTGTGCATGTTTACTGATACTGGTGAATTTTTTATGATGGAAATGTTCTCAGTTGGGCAGTTTTGTCATTATTGGTGCATGCATTTTGTTTCATTGTTTACTGGAAAAATGTTCAAAACAAATTTAAAACACTCTCTAACAACTGTACTGTATTATACAAGGAATATAATTTAATACGATTGGGAAGGTGTATCACACAACACGTGTATTTTGTGTGCAAGGGGCCTATCATTTGAAAACAGCCCAAAGTTAATCTTTATACTACCCAAATGTATTTTCTTTGAATGTGAATTTCAGTGCTGTTTCAGTGAATGTGAGTTTCAAGGAAAGAGTTTTAATGCTAAGTCTATTTTCGTTTTGAGATTGCATTACTTTAAGCAGATGTCTTAGTATTTGTGCTGTAAAGTACAAAATAAAACTTTCAAATGAAATCCAAATCATTGTAGAAGAAAAGCAGTATGCACATTGCAGTGTTTATGGTAAATGGGGCTAAATAGCCAGTAATGGGACATTGGAGTGGCTGCAGGGGGTGGCTCCATTAGACCATGATTTTGTGAGGGGGAAGGATGGCAAACTCAGACAGCCCTGGCTCAGCTGAACTATACCTCTCAACTGTCCAGATTTTCACAGAATGAATAGCTTTTTGCTTTTATTTTTAGTTTGTCTGGCAAATCATTTAGGAATTAAGTCACTAAATAATGACAGACATTGAGTTTCAGACTTCTTAGCCTTCAGAAAAATGCATGCTAAAGCAAGATCTGTTCTATTAACTAAGTTTATACAAGAGCAATTTTTAGTACTGTTTGTATGTTCTCCCAATATATTTGGCCTTGTCCAGATTTCCTGTGTTAACAGGTTGAGAGGTACATACAAATTATTTTATAGAATTGGGCATATCCAAACCTCTCAACTGTCCTCAATTTTGGCTCAAAATGTTGCTCTCCCTCTAATAATCCCTCCACAAAATGGCAATTTTGGAAGAAAACGTGGAGGGTTTACAATTAATAAATAACTGTTATAATCAGAGTTATAGATTACTTTTATTTCAGAAATGCATGTAGATTTGTTTATTTTGTCAGCTGCTCAAGCTAACAGTACTAATATTAAAAAGTGTCCCTTTGACAGGTTCCCAGCTGTATTGTGTGGCTATTTTATATTTTTGCATCACATTTTTGGTCCATTTTTCATAAAATTGTGTTTTTCTGGCAAATTAGTGGCAAATCATTAAAGACTGAACTAAGAAAATAATGACATACATTTGAGTTTCAGATTTCACACCCTTCAGAAAATTCATACTAATGCAAGACCTACTATTTTATTGGAAAGTTTATAAGAGCAATCTTTAAATATTGTCCTTATTTTTGGGCCTTTGTCCTGCTTCTGTGTATGGCTTTGTCCAGATTTCTTGCTCTGAAGTTGAGAGGTATGACAAATGTGTCTGGGCCATCGCAGTCAGCCAGAGACATTTCAAGTTGTGACATGCTTGCTGCACCCCACTCCCCCATGTAGTGACTGTGGATGTATCCAAGCAAGGCAAGGAGCAGTTATGAAGTTTGTGTGCAAAGTATCCCCTCCCATCCAAGATAGACACAAGTACTACAGTGGTTTTTCTTCGGTCCTTGCATGATTTTGGAGAATGTTCTGGTTTGTCATATTTTTATACTGTTGATTGTGCTTATTATTATTCAGAAAGTGCCAGTTGCTCTGGGTTTAACTAGCAATGCTTCCATGACCATCAGATAAACTTGTCTGAGATTGTAAGATTCAAGTAAGCTTTAATAAGCATACTGTTAAAGAATTACCAACACTGAAAGCCTTTTTGTTGTTGCCATGCAGAGAATATTTACATAACTAGATAACGTATATGCCTCAAGTATTGAAATGCATATGACATTATTTGTAATAAAGGACAGAATTACAGTACGTTAAGAAGCTCATTACCTTTGTTGGAGACTTGCAGTCATCTTTGCAGGCTTTACCCATAAACTAAACAGAATGCCAGTCTATCAAGAGTAGTCCATAACCTGTGCAGTAATCCTTTAAGCAATGTATCTTGAGCTTTATTCTTGTTTGCTGTTCATTTTTTACTTTGATCATGTTTTCTCAATGAAACAAGTAGATAGTGTCAGGCAGCAGGTTTTTTTTTTGGATAAGAAACATTTTTACAAGTGGGGGTATCACAGAGATTGCTGCTTTCAGCATATTACTTGGTACTTTTTATAAAACTGAATATAAATTATAATTAGAACTGCAGTGCAAGGAGAAGTGGTTTGAGTTGAGTCCTGCTTCTTTTTCATTGTACTTGATTTTTACTGTTATTCCAGTAATGTATTTAAAAAAGTAATTTATTTTTTCATGCCTCACAGCCTTTTGGATTCCATCTAGATATTAAGTAAGCTGTCCTGCAGCCAATGCATTAAAATATTTTTTTTTCTTCTACACTTCACATTGTCTTGATTGGGCTCTCATAATGATGGTTTGGCACCCAGGGCAGCGTATTTAATTAACGTTCCAGTTTTTCTGGTTTTGAACATAGCCCCTCCCCTTTCTAGTTGACCACACCCCTTCCCATTGGCCCCACCTATTCAGCTGTCTCCTGCAAACCCCCTTCGATTTGAAGTCACCAGCTGCCACTGCTATGTGTGTATGGGGATAGGGTGTTGAAAACTGACATAACAGAATGTATAGCAGATATTCCATGAGAGGGTATTGTTTATGTAAGACGTTATTTAATAACAATGTTTTTCTTCATTTGTAAGAATTATATACTCTGTGACTATAATCAGACCTGGCCCCAAGGCATGTAACACATTTCATAACACATAACCAGCAAAAAAAAAAAAATTTTCAAATAAAATTACTGAAATAGTTAGAATTTAGTTCACAGCTTTGACTAATATATTTAAACTTCAGACCAAACAGTGAGCACTTGGATGTGTTTAAGAGATTTATTTGAATCTAGTTGCAGATGCATTGCATATTACTTCTCTTACCATGGTACTTATATGGAGTTAAGCTGGAGTTTCTTTAGCCGAGCTGCATATGACATCTGTTTGTAGCCCGTGATCCTCTTGGTGAGGTACTTTTGGGGTCTCTCCAGTTGCTGCAGGTGTCGGGTAAGGTATATCCCAAAAGGGGCATTGTATTCAATTATGGGCCTGATGAGTGCCGAGTAGAGGGGCACAATGACCTCTCTTGATCTAGATGTGAACCCTTTCGTGATAAGGTGGGCTATATAGAAGGTCTTTCTAACCACTTTAGCAACGTGATTATCAAAGGAGAGATTACTATCTACGTTGATCCCCAAGTCTCTAATTACTTCTTCTGTACTTAATGGATTACCACCTATGTGGTAATTTGTGGGAACCTTGTTTTTCCCAAAGGGGATGACTATGCACTTTTTAGCATTTAGCTTGAGGCCGTGGCTCTGGCACCAAGCATCCATCTCTGTGAGGCCCTTTTGGAGGATGCTTGTGTCAGCTGGAGATTCAATTATGGCCCCCAGTTTGCAGTCATCTGTGAACTTTGTCAGCCATAATCCCCCCTGTGTTAGCCTGAACCTCAGAGAAGTTTATACCGAACAAGAGAGGTCCCAGAAATGAGCCCTGTGGGATGCCACTTGTAACTGGTTTGGATTCAGACATGGCACCTGCAATTCTGACCATGTGGGTTCTATCTCTGAGCCAGTTTGCAACCCATCTTGTGATAAAGGGGTTGATATTTAAGCTGGTAAGCTTATTTATGATGCCTGAGTGGGGTATTGTGTTGAAGGCTTTTGCGAGGTCCAGGTAGGCTGTGTGGACTACCTTGCCCTCATATATGGCTTTGGTAACTGTTTCAAAGAAATCAACTAGGTTTAAGAGGTATGATCTGCCCTTAACAAAGCCAAATTGGGTAGGGTCCAGTGTCTGGAGGCTCCCAATGTCTTTGTTTATGAGTTCCATGATAATATGCTCCATAGCTTTACAGACCAAACTAGTCAGGCTTATGGGGTGATAGTTTCCGGGGTCCGTTGTGGCACCACCTTTGTGGAGTGGGACCACTGTAGCTGTACGCCCTTCTTTGGGTACATATCCTGTAGTAAGGCTAAGTTTGAACAGTGACTTAATGTGAGGGTTCAGTTCTTCTTGGAGCTCATGTAAGACACGGCCTGGGACACCGTCCGGTCCCATAGATGCTATGTTTTTTGCTTTGGAGAGGGCAGCTTTCACCTGTGCATCTATGAAGTCAGGGAGGTTACATTCAGTTGGGATAGGCATTTGCTCCTTTGGGGGGGGGGGGGGTTGCGCTGAATCTGTCTGCCAGGATGTTGGCTATGTCTGTAGGTTTGGTATATTTTGTACCATTATGCAACAATTCAGAGCATATCTGGGAGTTTCTGCCCATGTTCCTGATATAACTAAAGAAGGCCTTGTGATTATCTTTAGTTTCTAGGGCAATTTTTCTTTTGAAACTGGCCTTTGATGATTTTATGAGGGATCAAAGTTTCTTGCTAATACTGATCAGAGATGCCTTCTCTTTTTGGGATTTTGCTCTGTCATGTAGTAGCTTCCTCCTTCTGTTGTATAGTTTATTTATGGCCGGGGTCCACCAGACCGGTCTCCTGTTTTTGGTGGAGTGAGTCTTGGTTTTATTTGGGATAGCACGATCCATGCATTCCTGCAGGTGCTCATAGAATGCATTTGTAAAAGATTCTGCAGATTGGGCTGCCTTATCCTCTGGCCCAGGGGCTTTGAAGGATCCCACCTCAGTCTTGAGAAGTGCAAAGTTAGCTTTTGAGAAATTCTTTACAGTGATTTCCTTGGCTGGGGGTGGGGACGGGATATGGATGTCCAGGGAAATTTGTTTATAGTCTGATCTTACCAATGAGGGGTTTACCTCTGGTGTGGAACATAGAGTCCCCATGTTGGTGATGACCATGTCCGATATGTTCCCTCTTGTGGGAGTGGTGACCAGTTGTTCCATTGCGTTAGAGTTTATAAATTCAAGGAACCGTTGGGCGAGGGTGTTTGGGCTTGAGTAGTTTTCCCAGTCAATGTTTGGGTAGTTGAAGTCACCCAATAACATAGTGTTTGGAGAGACCTTCATATTCTCCAGTGTTCTCAGGAATGCCAAGTGGGGTTCCTGTAATAGGGAGGGTGTTCTGTAGCAGGCTACAAACTGAAAGGCAGTTTTGCCCACTGTTAGTTGCACATGGATGGTTTCCGATGCTTCGTGCAGTGCCACTAACCTGGAGGTGTAGTTATCTTTGATGAATATAGATACTCCCCCTCCTTTTGCACTTTGGTCCGAGTTTTGGGGCCAAAACGCATGGTATGAGTTATAACCTGGTAGTGCTGGGGTGCTCTCAGGAGCCTTGAACCAGGTTTCTGTTACTGCATAGACATCGATTTTCTCCATACTGAGGAGAGCCTCGAGTGGGTGCATCTTGAGGTTTAGACTTCTGGCATTGAGTAGCATTACCTTTAGTTTTTTTATCTTTGGGTTGTCTATGGAGGTGGGTTTGTCCTTTGAGCCTTGCCTGAAAAAGGCACTATGGGGGTGGCAAGAGCCTTGGCCAGTATATGAAAGCCTAAGGGTGACAGGTGCAAGCCATCCCTAGCGAAGCAACGTGGCTTGTCGAGCATGTCTTCCCAGGTTGACAGACACTGGATCCCCTTTGAATGACACCAATACTTTAGCCAATTGTTGAAACTGATAATTTTGTCTTTAAACTGTGGCATCATTCTTGGTGAGGGCAAGATGCTACTCAAGGTCAGGGTCATACCAGCCTGGGCTACATGGTCAGAAAGCTCCTCTGTCTCTTCATGTAGTCCAGGGAGGTACATCTCGGGTCATTCACACCAGCATGGACAATGACGGAGTCATATTTGTACTTGCTTTGGAGTGACCTGAGTGCTTGCATTATGTGGCGGATCCTGGCACCCAACAGGCAGCTTACAGTGATCTTCTCCTTGTTCAGTCTGGTGAGCGGGACGTCAGTGTGCCGGACAATAGAGTCCCCTATAACAAGTGTATTTGGTGTGTTGTTTGGCCTTAAGGGCTGTGACTGTGAGGCACACTGATTTTGTGAGATATGTGATTCGTGGGTATTGTTGAGGGGTGGCTGTTGCTTGGATATCTGCTTAGGAGGTCTTTGCTGTTTAGGCAGATTTTTATTTAGAGCCTCCGAATATGTTTTTGTGTGTTTGTGTTGGGTATGCAGATGCAATAGGTCTGTGTGAGACTGAATTTGTGGTGTGGGTGGTTACCTTTTCTGGCTGTGTAACTGCATCTCTCACATGTATTAGAGTTTGTTGGAAGGAGGAGAGGGTTGTCTGTGTACATAAGGCAATTGTAACATTGCCTCAAAATTCCCAGATTCACCAGCTGGACTGGAGAGTAACCTTGAAACTGACCCTTGGACATACCAGATTAGTATAGGGAACTGTTTTTTTACCGATCATATTAGGGAGGGGAACTGATTTTTCACTTGATCAGGAAGGACCAATTGGGAGCCTAATACTTAGGAGAAGTCAAGGAAGGTGTAGTGCTTTAGTTAGTGTTTCCTTATAAGAGCTGAGCAAGTGCAGGGCTTTAGAAAGAGAATAGAGTGATTGCTCTGAGAGTTTGAACAGTTCTAAGGGAAAAAGTGAAGAGCAGACTTTGTGGAGCCTGGAATGGTTTAAACCTGTTTAGGCGGCGCTTGCCGACGTTGCTCAGTGCGCAAAACCACGTAAAAAGAGAGTTGTAGGGTTTTAAGAGAGACAGATCAAGGAGTTTAGAATTGACCCAAAATGGCCAATAAAACTACAGCTTCTAGGGAGTAACCACTCCTCCAGGGACAGGCAGGCTGTTCAGTGTTAACCACTCTCACTGGTGAACACAGAGACTTTCCTTTAGCCCAAGCAAGCACTGGCCTTCTTGAAACTTCCAAACAGTTCAGAACAGCAAATCTGTAACTGAACTTTCTTAACTTTCAGAAAGTGGGGAAAAAAGCAAGATTTTTTTTTGTTTTTTTCTTTTTGTTGTAGTTTAAAGGTAGCAGAGATACACAAGCAGCAAAATAATCACACCATTGCAATAAATGACCCCACACTTGAGTGCTAGGCCAAAATCAGGTAAAATGCAGTTTTTAGAGAAAAAAACGATTTTAAATTAAGTGCAACACAGGAAATGCAGTAAACAGGCTCTAGATGTGTTCCAAGTACTGTTACTGTTACATATATAAATTTTAGCAAGCCGGAAAATGCCAAAAAGTAGGCGGCAAAGCAGTAAAACTTAACAAAAAATCAGAAGAAAATACTTAAAATCACAAAAGTGGCTCCTTTTCTTCTCTCAGCGTTTTCTTCCCTTGGTAGGTGCTTCAGCAACAACTAGCAAGCCTGAAAAGGCGCCAAAACCATGAGGCAGCCGGGTTTTAAGACAGACAGATCAAGGAGTTTAGAATTGACCCAAAATGGCCAATAAAACTACAGCTTCTAGGTAGTAACCACTCCTCCATGGACAGGCAGGCTGTTCAGTGCTAACCACTCCCACTGGTGAACACAGAGACTTCCCTTTAGCCCAAGCAACCACTAGCCTTCTAGAAACTTCCAAACAGTTCAGAACAGCAAATCTGTAACTGAACTTTCTTAACTTTCAGAAAGTGGGAAAAAAGCAAGATTTTTTTTTTCTTTTTGTTGTAGTTTAAAGGTAGCAGAGATACACAAGCAGCCAAATAATCACAACAGTGCAATAAATGACCACACACTTGAGTGCTAGGCCAAAATCAGGTAAAATGCAGTTTTTAGAGAAAAAAACTATTTTAAATTAAGTGCAACACAGGAAATGCAGTAAACAGGCTCTAGATGTGTTCCAAGTACTGTTACTGTTACAGATATAAACTTTAGTAAGCCAGAAAATGCCAAAAAGTAGGCAGCAAAGCAGTAAAACTTAAAAAATCAGAAGAAAATACTTAAAATCACAAAAGTGACTCCTTTTCTTCTCTCAGCATTTTCTCCCCTTGGTAGGTGCTTCAGCAACAACTAGCAAGCCTGATTTACTATCATTATTCAGAGGGTTTTCTGCATTGGACTATAATGAAAATATGCCTCAGCCCAGTTGAATAGCCCAATGAACAAAACGTAAGTAAAATATTTAGACATAAAAACGCACAAAGTTTATACTTTGATTTGACCATGAAGTCAGGAAACTTGTACTGTACTCTGTCATTGTACTAGAGAAAGCACTTCATTTCTTAGTACTGATTAAAAGTCAAAGGGGGAAAAAAAATCACTGCCTAATTATTTTGTTGCTAGTTAAAGTAAAATTGAAGGAAGTACTGTTTATCACCTTGGAGTTTATAGTTCCTTCTTTTCTATAGAAACATTTTTATAATGATTTGTATGATCACAAACTGTCAAAATAACACTCAACCAGAAATGCATACAGCCAGAACAAAAGTGCAAAAGTGATTTAGAAAATTGGCTTTAACTGCTGATCAACCACGCAGATGTTTGCATACTTCTAGAACTCTGGAAGATATACATTTATGTGCGGCCAATAGAAAGACTGCACATCATTAGACTGTAGTGCAGGTTCTGGTATTCCCGGATAAAAATTATTTGGGGTTGCTTAATGTGAAATAGTTAGTTACCATAAAACTAAAAGACAAAAATTATAAAGTGGTACCTATATCTTAACTGTACTGTCTGTGTTGTCAGAGAACTGGTAGAAGGAGAAATAAAATTGTTCAGTTTTGTATTATCCCACATCCATGACTTGCACAGATATCCAAGGACTTGAAACAAATTGTATCTTAATATGAGGAAACTGTCAACAAAATAAATGAAATATGTATCTGAAGTACAAGTTAATATGCAGATTCATTTTTTCAACTTTATTTAAAATAGCTTTTAATTTTTTTATTCCATACCTCCACCATCAAGATTCTATTTTGGCCACCACTTTGAACATCTCATTCCTTCTAGGGGAGAAAGCCCACAAAGTCAGCTTGTTTCTTCAGGAGGCAGCAGTAAACATCAAGAATAGAGGCATCATATGCTTATGCGGGACTTTTTATGATCAGGGAACTTGCGCGGACAGTGACATAACTTTTGAACAACATTTGCCCATTGTTGTAAAAAGTCTTTCTATATTGCACATCTTATAAACAAAGGGATTGTGTCCAGATCTAAGGTTGTCATTGTCCTTTACTCAGCTCTCACTTGGTCAAGTCTTTGAATATAATGTCCCCTTTGGCATGCATCTGTCCAGTCATATACAAGAAATGGAAAGCCCACAGAGATGCCTTACTGAAAGGATACAAGGCCTAAACAACATGTCCTGCATAGGCTAATTTAAAGCCCTGTCACTATACTGTATATCTTACAGCCTGCTAAGAGGTGGTCTGTGTCTGGCATACAAGGCATCCTCCAATCCATTACTGATGGATTTACTGTGCATCATCAAGTCAAATGGCATTAGAAATATTCAATCTAGGGATTTAAACCTCTTCTGCCACATCAATAGAACAGTTTGGAGGGACAGGTATATCTCAGACAATACTGCTGCTAGGGAACAAACTCCCCATCCACATAAAACAAAGTTCATCCATGTCCATATTCAGGCACAACTTAGATCTATGGGAAGGAACACAGAAAATATTCCGAAGGACTTACCCCTGTAGTACTAATGGAGAGAGAGAGATCCCGAATGCTTTATCCCATGTATGGGTCTCCTCCAATTATCTCTGGTATAACTCCAGTTATTCTCATTAGGGGTAATATATAATTATCAACCATGGGATGTGTAAGGCCAATCTACAACAAAATGGGATAGGTTATTTCAAGTACAAGGGAAATTGGCTAGGCTTAAAATGGGCTGCAAGGGCAGCTAGCCTAGTACGTACTTATGAACCCAACTACATTTATCTGAAGCTGTGATATCGAGATATTGCTTTTTTCAGGAGACCACATACATTCCTGTTCTATAGGTTCTTAGGAGGTTACTAGGCTAATGGCCTAGGGCCTTTATAAGCCTAACCATGTTACACCCTTGTTTCTTTATTGATCAAGTTTTGTGGTCTATATTTGCAGCTTGAGACTATGATCAGCATCACCTGCCCTTATCCAAGAAGGGACATGGGTGGCTCCCCCGGGGTAAATTTATGGTCTCCCATCCAGTTATCTAAGTTACACTTAAATACGATCATTGAGGAGCTCTGTTTTATGTGAACTGGGAATTTGTTCCAGAGGAGTGGCAATCTCTGGGAGATGCATCTCTCTCCAGCATGTCCTGTTACTGTTGCAGGGTAGGTTAAGATCCCAAGAGTGAGTGAATCTTCTCCCATTTGACTTGCAGATGTGCAGCATTTCTGTTAGGGCAGCCTCTGAGACTGATTCGTATGTCGGGCACAAATTGCCTCTCAGCAGCCTATAAGATGCAGAGTACAGTGACAGGGTCTTCAGTTTGTCCATGTAGTTCATGTGTTGAAGGCCCTGAATTTTCTTGGTGAGAAACTTCGGAGGTTTCTCCAGGTGCTGCAGGTGTCTTGTGAGGTACATACAGAAGGGAGCATTGTACTCTTAGTGGTCTGATGAAGGATGAGCTTAGGGGAGTTAACATCCTTAGCTCTGGATGCGATTCCCATACTTATGAGCTGTGCAACACAGAAGGCCTTCCTTACCACTGTGGACATATGGTGATCGAAGTTAAGGTTGCTATCAACCTGTGTTCCCAAATCTCTCATCACAGGGTTTGAGCTAAATGGGGTACTATTAATATTGTAATTTGCAGGAACTTCCCTCTTGCTGAAAGGGATGATAAACTAAATGCAAAATGTGTGTCAAGTCCATGGCTTTGGCACCAGTCATTTATCTGTGTAAGCCTTTTTGTAGTATGTCATCATTGTCGGAGGACTCAATGATTGCACCCACTTTGCAGTCATCAGCGAACTTGGTAAGCCACAGACCACCTGTTTTCACCTGCACTTCTGAGAAATAGATTGCAAACAATAGGAGCCCTGCACAGATCCTTGTGGTACACCACTGGTAACTGGTCTGCTGGTAGAGGTGGAATTACCAACTTTGACTGTAGGAGTTCTATCGGTAAGCTAGTTGGCTACCCAGCTAGTGACCTGGGTTAATTCCTAGTTGTGTGAGTTTCTTGATGCCTTAATGGGGATTGTGTCAAAAGAATTGTCTAAGTCAAGATGGTCTGTATGTACTGTTTTGCCTTCATCCAGGGCTTTGGCAACATTTTCAAAGAAGTCCACCAGGTTTAATGAGCATTATCTACTCTTGATGAAGCCAAATTGGGTCAGGTCAAGAGTATGAAGGTCACCTATGTCTTGGTTGAAAAGGTACATGATGATTCTCTCCATGACCCTGCAGATAAGGCTGTTTAGACTTATGGATCCATAGTTCCCAGGGTCAGTTTATGGACCCCCTTTGTGCAAGGGAATTACTGTTGCACTTTTCCACTATGCTGGGACAAAGCAGTACTTAGACTGTGGTTGAAGAGAGTATCAAGTGGTTCCACTAGGTCCTGTTTTAGACTATTTAGAAGGGGGCCTGTGATCTTATCTAGTCCCACAGAGTCTGTGTTTTTGACCATGGAGAGTGCGGTTATGACCTGATCTTTGGAGATGTTAGGTAGAAGAGTGGTGACTGGTATCCTTTGGAGTATGTCTGGTGGGGACAGCAGGATGAAGTTTGTGCCAAATCTGTCTGCTAGCAGGTTGGCAGTGTCCTCAGGGTCAGTATGAGTGGTCCCATCCACTATTAGTTTGACACAAAGCTGAGCCTTCCCTTTTAGATTTCTGACAAAGCTAAAGTATGCCTTGTGATTACCCTTGGCAAGGGATGCTAGTTTAGCTTTGTAACTGGCTATAGAAGACTTTACAAGATATCTAATTAGCTTGTTCAAGCTGTGGAGGGGTGGCCTTCCTCTTTTGAGTCAGTTCCCTCTTGTTCTTAGAAATTAGTTTCTTCCTCTTGTTGTATAACGTATTTATGCTTGATGTCCACCAGGGTGGCTTGTTTTTTTTTTGTTTGTTTTTGTTGTAGTGAGGACCTTGTTTTGATCCGTTGAGGTACAGCTGAGTCTATACATTTGTATAGGGTTTATATAGACCATTTGTGTACACCTCTGTATAGCAGTTATTGTTGACAGTGCTAGAAGGGGGTTTGAAACTATTTATGCCATCACTTAGGTGGCTATAGTTGCTTAGAGGAATTTTTCATCCCAGGTATGATCGTTACTTAAAACGAGACTGATTAATTATCAGACCTTACCAGGGAGGGCAACACACAGTGGGTAGTGCAGAGACCCCTATGTCGGTGAGTACCAAGTGTAGGACATTCAAGCCCCTTGTGAGGGTGCAGACTATCTATTCCAGAGCATTTGTATCAACAAAGTCCAGGAACCTTAGGATGAGCATGTTTGTGTTAATATATGACTCCCAATCGATGGAAGGATAGTTGAAATCGCCCATGAACAAGGTGTTTGGATGTATAGTGAGTGACTCAAGTAGGTCTAGGTAGGCAGAATGGCTCTCATGGTTCGTGGTGAGGGACCTATAGCTAATGATGATATGGAAGGTGGGATTTACCTACAGTTTGTTGGACTTGGAGTAGCTCTAGGGAGTCGTACTGTTTGACCAGTTTTGAGGTGTATTTGTCTTTAATGAGGATGGATACACCTCTGCTTTTGGTTGTTTCATGTACATTTTGAGGTCTGAACATGTAGAAGGCCTTGCAGCCTTGCTTGGCCGGGGTGCTATCTGCAGCCTTGAACCATGTCTCTGTAACTGTACAGATATCGGCATTTTTCAAGGTAAGGAGTGCTTCCACTAAGTGTAGTTACAGATTTAGATTTCTAGCATTAAGCAGCTTAACCTTGAGTTTGTCTTTAGTGGATTTTTTTACGTCAGAAATTTTATGACATTATCTAAAAAAGGCACTATGAGGGAGGTAAGTGTCTTTTCCAGTAACTGAAAGCAAGAGGCTACAGGTGAAGACCATCTCTGGCAAAGCAGCGTTGGCTGTCGACCATGTGATCCTAGCCTGACAGATACTGGATCCCCTGGATTGACAACAAAAGCTGAGCCAATTTTTGAAGTCGATCATTTTTTTGTTTATATTGAGACACCATCCTGTGAGAAGGTAGAATGCTGCTTAGGGCTAGGGACATACCTGCCTGGGGCACACAATTTGAGAGCTCAGTAATGTCTCTCTTCATATAGTCCAGTGAAGTACGTCTCAAGTCATTCAGTCCAACAAGGATTATGACAGTCATAATGATAATTGTTGTTGAGAGACTGGAGTGTGTGCGTCATCCTGAGGGATCCTGGCACCTGACAGGCAGCTGACTGTGACCTTCTTGTCCAGCCTGGTGAGGGGAACATCTGTGTGTCTCACTATGGAGTTTCTTATGGCCAAAACATTTGGATTTGAGGGGTTTTGCCTTGGGGGTTTACTGGCCAAGAAACTGTGTGTGTTGTGTGTAGTGAATTATCTTGGGTCAGCAGTGTCCACAGTAGGTTTTTGTGCTTTGGAGGTCTCTGATCTTTAGGTAGGCTTCTAGTGAGCACCTCTTGCACATAATAAGCTCACAACAGATAAACCTACATCTGGGGAGGTAAAGTGTATGTGCTAACAACCCGTTTGATATCTGGTTTGTTGTTTGAGAGAGAATTGATTCCAGATTCATAGTATAGATACATCACTCACATGTTGTATTTGTTTTAGGAGTAACTGGTTGTCAGTATACATGAGGCAATTGCTACATTGCCTCAGGATGTCCATGTCAATCAGGCTGGTTGGAGAAATGGTGGAAAACCACTCGTCCATTATGGCAGGTATATACTAGTAACTAGTGGGGAGTGGGTTAGATGGACTGGGTTTGCTGCAAGAGTAACAAAAAGCAGCTATTCTGTGCAGGGCTAGGGGTAGAAAACTGTGTCAATGCTTCACAATGCACAACTGAGTTACTCACAGGGCAACAATGCAATCTCTGAGCAGCTCCAGTAAACTGAGCATGAACCTGTGTAAAACAATGCCTGCATACAAGTGAAGTTAAATGATTTTAAACAAATTAACCAAAGGGAAAACCCAAGACTGAGGCTTATTCCAGCAATCCTCAACTCGTATAGGTCCTTGGCTGCACACGTATGCCACAAGGTTGCAGGGGGGACCTTCTTAATGTTAGATGGCTATTTTTAGTTCTTAAATTATACCAAACAGTCTGGATTTAGCAAGCCTGACTCTAGCCTATGCTTTAAAATGCAGAAGTACTAGAAATTCAAAGTGCAGAAAATTGCAGTCACATCAGCAAAAAAAAAAAAAAAAAGTTTAAAGCAGCAATTCAGTAGAATACTCCCAGAAGACTGTATACCACAAACCTTCCTAGTGTGAAATAACTGGTTTGCAACCTAAGTGCTTAAACCAGAACAAAGACCCTTAGAAAAGCAGGCACAATAAGCTTCATCAGCAATTCCCATCTTAGCAGGGTGTAAGCTACACTCTCCTGCCACAAGAGACTAAACCACAAAAATTCCTAATGTAGAAGCATTGGTTTGGACATGCTATTCCCAGTATGTGATGCATGGCTGGTGGAGGTGAGGTCATCACAGTCCTCATTGTGTACCAGACGTGGCTCCTCTGCAATGGGCAAACAGATAATTAGCACTCCTACAATCCATGTCTCCTTCAGTTATCAGGATGCTAGTTGAACCTGGGTTATCTGGTGCAAACATCAGGTCTGTATCATCTTTGCTGATGAAGCTGGATTAGGTTCATTTTGAAAGTATGATCTCATTTATATATTTTGGTCATAATTGTCATCCATGGATCTGACTGGGAATTTCACAACACAGCCTACAAAATTATTTTTGACTATAGTGTGTTGAATTCTAGCTTTAATTTAAATTATCCAGAATTTAATCTGATATTTTCACAACTTGTAGCCTTAGCATTTATGGTTTAACTGAACATGTATTTTTTCATGAGACTGGGATCATGTCATATGAGCATACTTTACACTGCATGTTTGTTTAAAAGTATATTATCAGATAAAGTGGTTTTGAAAATAATTTACCATGATTTGTTTGAATATATTTTTATTTTATGCCATATCAACAATCAAAAACAATGACAAAGTAAAAGCAATTTTTACTCACCTAAAACTACAGTCAACTGTCTTTCCAGGGTCTTGAAAGTCTGTTGATAGAGGTGTTGGGCAGATAAAGGCTGTTATTTTTACTTTGCCATTATTATTACATTTTTTTTATTTTACAAGCTATGATTTATTTGGTTCTGCTAAGGTACTGGTACAAATCTGTATTGCACAAAGCTCCCTATATCATGAAATGTAAGTAGTATCCCTTTAATGCTTAATGTCTACAGCTTCAAAACAATATATATACATTATAAATGAGACATCCTCTTTATCAGCCAGACATTCGTAGCTCAAACTGAGAGATAGAAATGTAATTATTTCACTCCTTTGAACCTGATAATTTTGTTTTAAACAAGGACAACTTGTGTAGAAAGAACTATTTCTATGAAAGTCTGGATTTTGAATATAAAACCTAGACTTTTAACTGAGAAGGAAATCGGTATATCATTGAATACGCAATAGTATCAGTAAAGAATATCATTTTTGAATCTTATGTTTAGGTCAAAAATGAAGAGTGCTCTGTCTTGTTAGGGAGAAAGAATATGAAAAATTGTGTAAAGCTTTCTTTATTAGCATTCATATTATAAGGTCACATTTACAAAATCTTTAATCAAGGTGTTATGTCATGTACAAATAGATTAATGATACAATGAAGAAGCAAACCAAACACTCCAGAAAAGGCTTAAAGTGTCATTTCACAAGATAAGCACTAAAAATACTAATATGCAAGAATTACTTAAATGTGCTGTTAGGGATGAGCTGTAAGGCAGCCATTAAGGGAATATTTTTCATACCTGACATATTGCCAAGGTAATATGTTGACAAGGGACTTAAGATAGTAGAGGGAAGGTTGCTCTGAGAAGATCGCTGGAGTAATCGTGCATAAGCATTTAGACAGTAAGCAAGCAATAATACACAACAGGGTGGGCATTACTGGGGAAATGGACCACCCAAGGATGATGTGAAGTTTGATGCACGGTCGGAGTGCCTCTGCACCCCTGGAAGATCATTATTTCCCCCTTTAATGCCAACCCTCGAGGGCATTATTGCACTTTGAAAAATGTGATGCGTGTTAAATTGGTTTGCATTTGTTTTATTGTTTACATAAACATTTAATATTTTTAATGAAAATTGCTCCTCTGCCTAATAGTTGCTATAGGATGTGTAATTGATGGAGAAAGTAATTTACATCAGTTATTTAAATATATACCTTATCTAAGTACTTAATGAGTGTGCACGTGCACACACCACAAAATGGGCCTGATTCCAAAAGACTTGCTATCAGTGTATGTGACCACTTACACTGAAACCAGGTCCTTTGGAATCTGGCCCCTGGTGTAAGCCTGTTTATTCTCTGGCTTCACTGCTTTCCCTAACTTTATTTTCCCAAGTGCTGATCATCCTTCTGTGGTGGGCCCCTTCTTTCATCATAGGGTGTGCCTGGAACAGTATAGGTACTGCAGGAGTTGATTCATGCAGAAGCTGCTGGAAGTTCTCCTTTAACCTGTCTTTGATATCTCATGATCCGGTCGATCAATTGTTGTTGGCAACCCTTATAAAGGTTGTCTGATGACTAACTCTCTCTTTCTATCTATGACTTGCAACCTGGCAGATATTATCTGTGCCATCTACTAAGTCACTTTCCAGAAGATGGTAGAGCACCTCTTATGCCTTGTTCTTTGCTATTGACTGTTCTCTTAACATCTTTGTTAACCAACTAGTATTTCTTTCTAGCCTGGGCTGTCTTTTATCTCTCCCACTTTTTCTTGTACTCCTTTGTTTGATTTCCTTGCCTTCTGCATTCCACCACCAGCTTTCAATATGTACCTTTTTTCTATACTTGATTCAGCTGCATATCTGTTCATTCGTCATCCCACATGCTGTTTTGAGGCACTGTCATTCTTCTTCAACTCCATCTATTTTCTCCTCCTCTCAGGGTGCTAAAGCCCAGAGTATTTCCTTGAACTCTTCTGCTTTCACTCAGTTCAACTTCCAGGTGTTCATCCTAGTCTCTGATGATTTTTAGAGATTTCTCTGACCACTGTTTGCAACTGATTGTGGCAACCAGTGGTTTATGCTGCAAGCAGACTGTTTCACTGGGGATTCCTTTTCAATTTCTGATTCTTTACTGGTGTCCTATCCTTAGTAGGATGAAATCTACTCTGGTAGCATGTTGGCTACTCTTGTATGTGATCTTGACTGTCTTTTGCTGAACCATGTGTTGGTCACCATCAGGTCATTTGTCAGACAGAAGTTCTAGAATGTCCTGCCCTCATTTATTCCTGTTGCCCCACCCATGCGGGCCCAGGCAGTCCTCATTGCCTGTTCTGTCTGTCCTGATATATGCATTTAGGTGCCCCATTATCAACACTAACTCATATTGTCTTGCATTTTCTACTAACCCTTACAACTGCTGCCTGAATGTACTCTTCACTGCATCACATTCCTACTGTGAGGCATAGGCTGAAATTATGCATAGTGCCCTATCATTACACCAGAGACTGGCTGCTATGAGACTGTCACCAATCCTGATGATATCCCTCACTTTCTTCTGAAGCCATGCCCTCGCCACAATTCCATGACCATTTCTAGTCTTTCCTCCCTGAGTGGTCGACACACTGGATCTCAAGTCCAGTGGCTTAGTTGCACTGTCCTTCTGTATCCTATATCCAGAGTATGTTCAGCCTCCTTATCATCATGTCTTTCACTTCCAAGCTGCATCCTGTCTGTAGCCATATATTGAGTATAGCAATCCTTAGTTCATGTTTGGCAGGCTGAGTACTTTTACATCCAGCTTTTGCTCAGTAGTGCTATTCCAGGTTACCTGAGCTAGGCAACTGCACACCAGCTAGAGAGCAGCTTTTTGACCCAAGGCTGCTGACCTTTATGGCAAGTGCACAATGAGCCAATAGGGGCACATAGACCCCCTCTCACTATTAGCATGGGTTCCTGTCATACATAGGAGTAAGTCCAGGTCCTCAACCCACTTATTACTGGAAAATACACATGTCCATTTTTGTTAACAATAGAGACCAGTTCCCCTAGAGCCAGTTTTTATACCGTCAAATATCTAACCCTTGCACATCATGGTCATGATATTGCTGTTGAATGATTTGTGTTTCAAAAGATTTGGTGTATCCTATTCTGAAAGTTTCTAACAATGTAAATGTATTGGGTAGATAGCAATTTGACGTTTCTAGAAGTAGATACTTCCAGATAACCAAATGAATGTTCCTAAATGAATAGGAAATGTGATTGGCATTATTCACACAAAATTCCAGCTCTACAGTGTAAGCTAACAACTAGTACAGTTTTCATTTGAAAGCAGTTATTCAAAAAAAAAAGTTATCTTTCTATGTTCAAAATCATTCTGAAGTAGTACAGTAAGGAAGTGAAATAACCGTGCATGTTATAAAGAACTGTAGTTACCATTTGTCAGATCATTTCATCATCACATGTGGCTAGGGTACTCAGAAACAGAGTTCACTAAAGATAAAAGGGTTGTGTACTGATTCTTTGGCATCACACTGAAAAAAGCAACCCAGTGAAAAAAAAAACTATGTGGAATCTGACCAGACATTTGATTTTTGCTCACCAGATGGCATGAGTTATATGCCATAAAAAGTTTTTCATACACGCATATGACGTAGGAACATGTTTAGCCATAGAAGTAGGAATGTGCTTACAAATATAGATAACTTTCTAGCAACATTGTTGTAAATAGCCCCTGCAGAGTTTACTGGTATCTTAATATAGTTAGTGAACTTGAATAACAGAGCTGAATTACTACGGTTTAGTTATTGATTGCATTTTATTGACGGCACATACAAGTAACTCCTTTTCAGCAACTTTAAAACAAAAAATAAAACTGTATTGCAGACTTTGTGCATACAGCAGGTTATTCATGTACTTTATATAATATAGCCTTGTGCAGTTTGAAAACAAGCAGGAGGTACTGAAAAGCATGGCCTCTGTTCTAGTGGTTACATTTAAATCGGGTGAGCTGCAACTCATCGATTGGAGTTTCTTCTAGGAAATCATTGTTCTTGGTGTTCCATTTACAAAGTCAGCAGTTACTTGCTATTTTTAATTCCATCTTCTTCATGATTGTGTGATTATGGAGTTGGTACATACGATGAAGGACTGCAGGGATACTTAACTTTGTATATAAGGTCATGGTTTTGCTGGAAGGTATGACCAATTGTGTTTAACCAATTGTGTATATACATTACTTAAGGAAATATTGTGCAATCTTAAAATGTTTATTGGTCCAGTAAATTGTTTTATCTGACATGAATAGGCCTAGATGCGTTTAAGAAAATGTGTGCTGAAGCTTTAATGGATTAATCAGTTCTATGCAGATAATAAATTGTATTGAATTAAGTGCAACAGTAATATGTCACAGACGGTCACAGCTTCTCTTAAGTATAAGCCAGTGACATTTTGTTTAAAAAATATATATAATGCCCAGTCTTTGTCAGCATGCCTGCTTGCTAGCTAGTAATGAATACAAACCACATTGTGTATTGCCTATTATGCAATCATTTCAGAGTATTTTGAAGCAGAACTGAAAGGATTTTGTATCAGGAGTGTAGATTGGAAAATTTTGATGCCGAATAACCTAATATGTTTAACAGAATAGTTTAGATTTGCAGGCTTTAGCTATAAATTGGCATAAAAATATTAGACAGTGCCACATTATCAGAAGCTTCCTTATATGCAGCAAATATTTCAACCAGATCAAAGATAGCAAAGATTTTCTCAGCACATTTATCAATTCTGATAAAGCTGTTATGTTTTGTTTTAGCAGAACAAACCAAGTTAAGAATCCTTTTAATGAATATAAACTAAATATTTTTTGAATATTTCAATTAAATGTCTTTAATAAAAAATGCATACTAGTAGCTTTATAATAATAACAGAGAAGCTAAAAACAGCCAGCAAATCAAAAAACATTGTGTTACTTCATTAAGAAAACAATATCTAGTTTATTCTATAGCTCACAGATATAAAGTCCTAGTTGTGAACCAGGTGACCCATGTCTGATAAGTGGCATGCACACTTGCTGGAGATGACACCTTACCCATTTAGGGGGTATGGGTGATGCTCAGATAGGGACACACCACTTAATGAAGGCCCAGTGACTAACTGATGATGGGGCAATGGGTAGGCCAAGAGCCATGCTTATCCTAGAGTCCAAGGGTGGGCTTGTTCCCATTGGCCATACCTCATAGTTCACTCAATTAATAATGATCCATCTGTATGTACTGATAAGGTAGGGCTATGACTAAAGCAAAAACACTAACTTCATTAGCAGTGGTAGTTCACCACCTTCGTTCTCTGAGGGAATTCCATCAATGCTGAGTACAGGCCTTGAGATCAGAGGTTTAAATAGGGTGAACCATTCTCAAATGGGCTAAAGTGGCAGGTTAAACTGGGATGGTAGCTTATGGGATTCACTCTGCAGTGGAATGCCAGCACATCATATAAGATATTGTTTCCAAAAAGATATCAGAAAGCAACATAAAAAAACTGTCATATGGAAATGCCATTGTCAGATATGGACCTTCATCAGTATGAAACAGAAGCTGAATATATTCTGCAGTAAAATCAAATTTTGGACCAAACAGTGGTCCAAGAAAACAGGTCCTGCAGGAAAAAGTATCTTAATGCCTTAAACAAGGGAGTTGAAAAAGTCATTGTCGGCCTGAGGACAATGTTTATCAGCTATTCTATTCCACTGAAATGTCACATTTGTTTCTCATAATAAAAACTATACTCCTTTGTATTAAAATTAACTTTATTTTCTGGCAAGTCCATGGAATAGCACTCTGCTGGGTCAGAAGTGCACATATATTACAAAGCTGACTTGGTGAGGCTGGACAATGACTTTTCACTGACTCTGACTCACTGAAAAGTACAATGACCCTCTATCAAGTCATCAAGGTCAATACATTTTAAACACACAAAGGTGACAGTAGTATGTCATACAAAATTATGACTCTCTCAACTCCGTCTGCAAAAAGATTGACTCTGCAGATGTCATAACTTTCTTGGAAAATGAAACATCGCCACCTTTTCAGAAAACATGAAATGGTTTTCTATGGTCTGCAATAAAATGATGGTTGCTTTTGATCTGCAAGGCCAAAGGAGGACAAGAAAATAGTGTTAACACTCCATGTTGACAAACTTTAAAAGGCAATGTTTAATGAACTGTAGTAGCATGTATTGTCAGTCACAGTGCAATATGTTGATGCATTGTTTTTCTTTGGTTGCATACTAATCTGAATTCTGAGGGGCTTCTCTTCAAACCACACTGAAAATGTCTGTATAAATACTGGCTATTGCTTCACCATAAAATAGAAGATACACTAACTCCTAAGTAGAGGATATAATGGAAAGCAATGACTATTCTGGAAAAAAAGGTGTAGGAAGGTTTTAGTGCTCGGTAACCAATTCTAACATTTTGCACACTGCTAACTCAAGTATTTTTTTCTTCCTAGAGCATAAGACTATGGCAGGCATTCAAAGCTGAACTTATCTACATGTCAGGATACACTACCAGTTTAGTCAAACACTTTTATTCTAAACAACATGGCATCTCAACAGAAATTATAAGCATTTCACACTTTACAGTGCATTGTGGGATATGTACAGTAATGAAATTGTAAAGGCTTTGTTATATATGTATACTAAATACAAACAAATTAGCAGCTTTATTTTGCTTATCATATCCCCCTTATGTAAAAAATCACTTGTTTTTCAAAATTACAATGGTAGACATCTGATGTATCATAGTCAACACTCTGGAGTAATCCTATAAAATTATATGATTAATCTATATGAGCAATATGATTATTCATGAATCATTTAGAAATGCATTTTAACAAAACCTGCAAAGTCACTTAACTGTTCTGCATGAGTCTGTCACAATTCCTGAAGTAACTAGGAATACAGACTTCTTGACCCCTTTGAATACTGCAGGGACTGGAGCTGGGCATAGAATTAGAACCTGCAGAAGGAAAAGTTTGAGGCATGCTATTGTAACAAATGTTAGATTTTTTAATCATTAGATAAGACAGAGTCAACAGGATCAGGGACACTCAATTGCAGAGACTAGACTGTTTGCTACTGTGAATAGCTGAACTTGTACCCTTCTCTCTAATCTGTTAAGGATGATTTGTTAATGATAGATTTTTTTGCACATTAAACTGGTTATTTCTGTTTCATGTTGGTGCACATTAAACTGGTTATTTCTGTTTCATGTTGGTGCTTCAGATTCTCCTGAAAACAGCATTCAGGTTGGCACTCATCAAGCACTACTTGGATACTACTACCATTTTGTCTATGTGCAGAACTGTCTTGTTTGTATCATGTATGATTGGAGTTCAATAGTCTTCTGCACTGCAATACCTGCATGTCCCACTTTTTCTACCCCTCCGACTTCAAGTCTGATGCTTGGCCAGGATGAAGGATAGGCAATGGATTACAGAGTGGCATCATTTAAAAAGATTCTGTATGAAGCTTTGGCTTTTGGCAATTTGTTTTCTCATGGACTACATTGTACAGAATTATTTTAGGTTCAAGTTTTGACTGAAATTAACATGTCCATCCATATTTGTCCTCAAAGCATTAGTTGTAAAGGATTAGTTGAGTGGTACTGAGAGAAGCAACTTGATATCCCATGAGAGCTCTGCGAGGATCTGTTTGTCTTAATGTCCTTTTACCCATTTGAACTACTCTCTTATTTCGCCATTTGATTGCAGAGAGCGAGGTCTTGACAAGGTATAAGTGAAGCCATAGTCCGCAACAAGCTATTGAAACTCAGTTGACATAAACTGTACTCCATCCATAGATCCATCCATCACTCCCTTTTTCACATGGTGTTAGGGTGTCATATCAACAGTGAACGATCATTTACAGCCAACATTCACTGCACTGGAAGGCTAGCCCTGCCAGTTATTGTTCTGTGCCAAACACCAATACATGCACATTCACACCTATGGCCAATTCAGTGTGTCCAGTTCACCTACTGTATGTCTTTGGAATGTTAGAGGAAACCAGATCATCCAGACAAAGCCCACAGAAACAGAGTGAAGACATAAACCCTCCACAGAGAAGGCAGTCCAGCCAAGAATCAAACCAGAGAACCTCTTGCTGTGAGTTGAAAATGGTACCCACTGAGTCACTGTACACTATTCTCTCTATTTCAATAGGCAGTCCATACCTTGAGAACATGCTTTTGAACATGGCTATTACTTACTGACTAATCATCATTGTTACATTTATTATTTCTTTGTCATGAGTAATAGTACACAACTAGGAGGTAGTTTCCCCTTCAAACTCTTGTAAGTCAGCAGATGCCAAGAACCTTGAGCTATAGTTGTTGGCATATGTCTCTCATCTCTGCAATGGTTTAAGCACAATGCATTACTGCCACTTGGACATCAGGTAAACAGTGTCTTGGCTGATTGGCCACCACACCAACATTTTGGCTCTTTCTCACCATCTAAGACCTTGATTACCTTAATGTATCTGATGTGGCATGCCTGCTCACTGAGATGAGGATACAATGATTTTGTCTTGATATAACAAACTATCTTGCTCAGATAATTGTGTTCAATTGTATAATACTTGTTCATGAGCTGTTTGGCTTGGCTTGTGCCCAGTGATGTACAACTCTATATATTCATTAGTTTATATATGATTGTCTGTGTTTGACTTGTACCATGCTACCCAGATCTTGGCTGTAAGGGGTATTTAATTACTAAATTGAAATACAAAATATATATATAAATAAAATGTTGGAAAGAGCTTCTATCTTTCCATCATTTAGGTTCACTTTCTTAAGCTTGTCTGATTTCTCTGTAGTCAGTGGTCTAGTCACTGTTATGCTATGCACATAGGTGGGCAATGTCCTTTTCAGTGTCAGGAAATGGTTGTTTGCACTTAAGATTTCTGGGTAAACTTGTAAGCAACATGTAGTTACTTTATAGGCACATACTTTGCTTTAACATTGAAACTTCTTATCTCATTAAAAGTTTCTGGCACCTTGATGGCACTTTGTGTAGTTCATAGGAATTGATAAGTGGAACCAATACTTTGTAGTCTGTCTGGAGTTCAGACCTGTTGGTGTATCTAATATCTGGAGAATTTTTCACATGTCCATTGATTTCAAGGAACATTCAGTGATTTGAGGATATCTGTGCTCAGGACTAGGTGATAGAGTTTAACATTTGTTCATCCCTTTGGTGTAACATTGCCCATGGGCCATAGTTACTAGCATCTGTGGTAAAAGTCACCAGATTCACTTGCAAAAAAACTTTACAAAATTCACCACACTAGCACTGCAAACACTTAACTGGCTCAAGCTTCCTCACCACTTATTTTATACTCTGCTTACCTTAACCCATTAAATCATCCATGCTGTATCCACCTGCCCGTAGATTAGACCCCCCCCCCCTACTCCAATATCATCTCCAAATCAGTCCCTTTGGGGCTACTGCAGTCAACCTCTTACAGTAGTGTAGCAAGAATTTGGAAAAAATGTCCTATATCAGTCAGGTCTATCACACACCATCTTTTCAAACCATCACTAAAAGACTTCTTTACCTCCTAGTAACACTCATACTTGCTTATCTCCGATAATACCTCACTCTATTGTATTTCTTACATTACTCCTTCCTATTTTATACACCACTGTCCTGAATCCAGTTCAAGGGTTGTATATTTAATGATTGTAAATATCAGTACAAATGTTATTATTTAAAAACAAAAACAGTGCAGCAAACTGATAAAAATAATATCCTTTTATTATGTGTTAAGTGCTTTTTGTTTGCATAAAATATAAAACTTCATCAGACCCTGCATTTGCCACAATGATTTTGTTTTTAACTAGTTTATTTTTTTGGACAAATTTTATTATACTGATTGTCATGGTATGTATTCATTGAAACTGCACTGTAAAAGCTGTTGTAAATATTGATTGCAATAAATGATGCCTTGGAGAGTCTCTCCCTGGGCCAATGAATAAAAAGGGTGCCTGTGCCCAGCTGGACTTTCCCGGTAAATGTTAATAAATATATAGTAAATAAATCTGCACTCACTATTGGTGGTATAACAGTATGCTATCACCCAGCAGTAGCTGACATTTTTTACCACTCAAACATGGATAAATATTTACCAGTACCCCTGAGGTTACCTGCAGGCTATGGATTGTAGTCTCTTACTCATGCAACTGAGGATACTTTGGGAAATGTCTGTATGTAGCACATTACCACAGTAACACAGGGCCCTGTATCAATCTCAAAACACTTTTGAGTTGCATGAATAGGAATTTTAACTTAGCAGTCTGCTTCAACATCAGGCACAATAGTGACCAAACTTTAGGAAAATGGTTTCTGTATATAGTTTTTAGTCTCAGTTTAAGCAGTAACTTCTTTAATCAGCCTTGTCTTACAAGTGGCAGGAAACTGGCCCAATCTTGGATCTCTCATACCTTCTTCATGTGCAGAACACTGCTCTGAACATTATGGTAATGCCCACACCTCATACATTTAATAGGTTTACACTCCCTCTGCTTCTCAGGTATTTGTTTAGTCTGGCTGGACTTGCCATTAACTTTGCTTTTGCCTCGCATATCATTTGCCATGTTTAAATTTGCATTTTGACTTATAATTAATTCTGCTTCTCTGATTACATTTGTGTAATTTATGTAAACATTTTAGCAATTTGAGTTCACTTATAGTTATTTGTACCGTATCTTTACTGAACTAATTTGCAGAAATGTGACATAAATTCATGGAGAATAAGCCTACTGATATGCTGTCATATGCAAGCAATAATGCCCAACTAGGTGTATTAATGTGTAATTAACGCCCGCCCAGGGATATTGTGAGGCCTGACGCCGCAGGTGGAGGGGATCTACACCCCCTGGAAGAGCATTAATTACACATTAACACATACCCCACACCCTTGAGGGCATTATTGCACTTGGAGAATGGGGTCTCTGTAAAGTTGTTGTGTTTTTTATATATATATTTTTAAGTACCATTTTATTTTTTTAATGCATTTTTGATGAAAAATAGTTCCTCCGCCTAATGTTTCATTCTTACTGTAGTATATGTTAATGGTGTTGGAATAAGCATTTTACATCCAAAATTTAACACTTTAAAAATCCAGGTATTTACTGTATACTTTTGGTCCCTTACTCATAAAAGGTTTGGTTTATTGCCAGTCATTGGAGACAGTTAACATATAATGACATGCATTTGAGTTTCAAAGTTTTATTTCCTTCAGATAATGACATGCATTTGAGTTTCAGATTTCATATCCTTCAAAAAATACATGCTAACAACACAAATGCTGCTGTTCTAGCATCTTTCAAAGTTTATAAGAGCAATATTTAAAATGTATTCCTATTTCTTACCATCTCCCCAATTATGTCAGGCATTGTCCAGATTTCTTGTGCTAAGAGGTTGACAGGTATGTCTAAGAGGTGAAAAGATATGTAAAACTGCTGCTGCTGCCAGGGACCATTCTGTCTTCACGATCTGTCTCACATGCAATCAGAAATCGTTTGATCCCTTTCACACTTCACGCTCTCTCACACACACACACACACACACACACACACACACACACACACACACACACACACACACACACACACACACACACACACACAGCTTTCATGATGCATGCATTCACTCACACATGCAAAGAGAAACATAAACACACACTTCTGTTTCACTGGAGTGCTTGTGCACTCTCTTTTACTCTCATACATGCATACACTCACACACACTTTATTTTAACGTCTTTTGTTTTACACTTGCTAAACAGCAGAAACACTGCTTAGCGAGCGTAACATAATGGTCATTCCATTTTTAAGTCGGAGCTCCACGACAGCTTGATATGCTGCCATGAAGAGGCAAACTTGTTTTTCAGCAGGCATTGCTTGTACATTAATACCCTGCTGGAGAACACTTATTCTCCAATCAGGGTACTGATGTACCATAAGCCCATTCTCTAAACCTTGATAAGTTTATGGACCTCCTGCACGATAAGCTGCACCTTCATTTTTATTCTCTTTTTCTGTATATACATACTCATCAGTAACCACCAGGACAAGGCATAAAATTATAATAAGCAATCCATGAATGTTATATATTCCTTTTTTTAATCTAAATTTTTTTTTATAGATAAATATCATAGCTTTACAGAATAGATTATATCCTGCCAAGAAACAAGTACCCACTGGTGCTGCCTTGGAAGTGCGAATGCAGGATCATGAGAGAATGAGGCAGTTGACAGTGTAAATTGTCAGCCCAGTCATAGGAGTGGATTCCCCATAGAAAGGATTTCTTTGTTCCCCCTAGGAATATTCATAATGCATTTCTAGAGGTGGCTTATCCCACTGATTTAAACTCACTCCTACTCAGTGCATGGACTACAATCTTCACTCAGGGCTAACTTTGCATTCCTGCTTTCACATCTAGAATGACGGCTGGTCTGATATACTTATTACATCTCAGGATGTCTATTAGTAAAACTATATTAGAGTCTAAGATGGATTTTCCAGTGTTGCACAGTTCTCCCTTATGCTGGCTACCTAGTATCCCTCTCACCCCGTTATTTTTTATATGCCGTACAACTACTTCATTTCATTTAATCCGGGTGGAACACATAACTGCAGGACAGTTTTTAGCGTTGGCCAGGAACATCGTCTGGTTGTGATATTTTTCTGAGTCACACAGAAGTCAGTGGAGGCAGAGGGACTCTAACCCTACACCAAAGGAAGCAGATTAACTACTCATACCTTTAATCCTGTGCACTAACTGCCACACTACCTTTAAGGATCACTGGGATATTTAATATATGTCTGTACATATTTATCATCAACTTAACTTTTCAGTCTTTTTCACTAGTTTGTACAGGTGATTTGATGAGTTCAATGAACACGTTTTACTGCAGTCAACCTCACTTCCTAGGCTATAGAAGTCCTTTTCCTAAAACTAATAAGCTGTGTGACATTGTTTTGACACTTGCTTAAACACAGAAAGGAAAAAAATGCATTATTGTCATTCTGGCTAAAAAGACACCTTAAAAACTCCTGAGCTGTGTGCATACCTCACAACTTCTTAGTGCAAAATATCTGGACAAAGCCTACAATAATGTTGGGACAAAGGCCCAAAAATAGGTATAGATTTTAAATATTGGTCTTACAAACTTTAGAAAGTTGCTAGAGTAACACAGTTCTTGTGTTAGCATGTATTTTCTGAATGATATAAAGTCTGAAACTCACATGTGTGCCGTTAGTCTGTTCAATTCTCAGTGATTTGCCAAAAAACACACAATTTATGAGAAACATACCAAAAATATGATACAAAAATTTGGACATTTTGAGAAAATCTGGACAGTTGAGAGGTACATGTGCATGTGCATTTTTGTGTGTGGGGGTGGACTTAAAACATTGTTTGTACATTTAATTTTGTGACAGATGTCTGACAGAGAAAGGCAGACTGTTGGTAAATTCACCTAAAAAATCTAAACAGCAGCACTCATGAACCAGTAATACAGGGATTGTTGAATGAAAAAGCCTGCACCATTCTGGTGCAGTAGTCTCTCTGACTGCAAGTTATGCATAAAGGTGTGTCTGGACAGGGCAGGATGCCCTTCCAAAAACAAAGAAAATATGAAAATTAACACATACTGTAGCTCAAAAAGAGATGAAGTAGTTTATACAAAACAAAGTCAACAACTGTCCCACCAGACAGCCTTGTTGGATTTATAATGTGTCTACAATCAATGTTAAGAACATTCTGTTCCTGCTGGCTCGTATTAACAGCAGCTGTACACGTCTCACGCCCTGTTGTCATGGTGATCTCATGTTGGATAAAGGGCAGCACACAGATTATAATGTATATAAACATAAGCATTAAAAGTATGAAGGAAGTTACTGAACCCATGGTCCTAATCAGTAAACGTGTGAACAAGTCTGTGTACTTGCATAACAAATTACATCTCGAGTGTTTTTTTTTTTTTACTGTCTGATAATTTGAGAAGTCAGACTTTGTAATCAGTACTTATTTACACATACTTAATATCACATACACTTTTCACTACTGTGTTTACTGAGTAAGTCTGCTGTTGGCAGCTGCCATGGGAAGCTTTCCTTATTTTTATAATTTCTAATGAAGCCGAAAATTATACACGTGATCAGTAACCATATTAATATTTAACATAAGCTTGGTTTTAATAACCTGTCTTTGTAGAAAGGTGCAACAATGCCCTTTCAGAACTATTTTCTGGCTAAGAGAAGTTTATTATTTGTGCTATTGGTAATGATAAAAGTTAATCCTGCCAATGAATGTCTCCCCTGTACTTCTCACATAAATGATTTAGGAATCTTGTCTATACCTAATGTGAAATGCATGTACAATTACCTTGTTAACTTAAAAAAAAAAAAAAAAAAAACTTGTCTTAGTTTAACATCATGAGTGATTACATTGCTTAGTACTCTCTAGTCATTGCCTTGTGTATAGCCCAAGAAACATTTTACCACCTAAACAAGTGTTTGAATTCATTGGATATTCTCCAGGCAAGTAACTAGAATCAACCCTACTTTTTAATTACATAGGAAAATTAGTTTTAAAGAGAAAGTAGGGATACCACTTCTCAATGTGCAGAAAGCACATGAATTGTTTAGCTGTCATGTCCTCTTAAAAATTCCATTTCTGTACCATAGATATATATATAGTAAATAAAAGCAAATATAATGGTAGGTATTATTTGTAGTAGGCTTTTATGAAAAAAAAGATATCATAGAACAGGAAATAAAGTATAATGCAGGTAGGAAAATTATCTGTAGCATGCTTTTATTGAAGGGAAAAAAAAATAATGCACTTTCTTAATATTAGTCCTTATTAAGTCTGTCTAATTTAGGGAAAAAGTTTAAAGGAAAGTTGCATAGGTAAATATACAAAGTACCTTTTCCCACAAACATCCAATCTCTGTTATTTTGAAAACTAAAAAAGTAGGACTATTGGCCTGTAACTATGACTGGCGATCACTCTGCCCCTGTACCCCCTCCCCCCCGCACAAAACAAAAGTTTTTGAGATTTGAATTTTCATGTTTTGTGGCATGGCTGCTGATAATTTTCATTGAGGTTTATTCGGCCTCTTGTATTCAGAGCAGCAGAGCAATATTGTAAGCAAAGGGTTTCAAATAGTAGAAAGGTCCAAATACCAAGGAGGTCCTTTGATGTTTTGTATATCAGACCCAGATCGCCTCTAAGACAGTAACATGAGATACAGATGAGACGATTGCTGTAGCCTTCTGCTAAAAGACATGTTTTGAAGCCCTACAATTTTTTTTTAATTAAGGAATCTTTGTTCCTATTCCAATTCACCAGATGATCTGATAGTTGTATAAAGGTGGGCAATTACTTCTCTAGCATGGAATCCGGTAACTCTCTTCCTTGTAGACAATTGTAACTACATATGTACAGAATGAAAGGTCTTCATGTATGAGGACTTCATGGAATTACTGTTTTGTCAAATTTTTAGACATTGCTCATGTATAGTTGACAAATTGCAGGATGCTACATTTTTGACACTGAAGACAAGTTGTGTGTCTGTCATTCTTATGCAATGCTAAGTGCTGTTTGAAGAGAAACAGTGTGACTGGAAATAAGGACAGTGCTCCATGGATTGCAGCCATTTGTGAACCTGTGGATCCATACACATGTTAGTATTAACATGAAAGAAAAGGTTGCCAAAACTGAGTGACCCCTGAAGAAGGCCTTGAACAATTGCATTTAATATTTAATTGTATTGAACAATTGTAGTGGTGCTGGGATGGGGAGGTGAGGAATCCTCTGTCTTAACTCATGAGTGACCTGATACTGTTAATTGTGCACCCAGGTTAATATGGCTTCAGATGCTCGAGTTTATTTATGATTCTGTCATGTGATATAGTGTCAGACGCTTTAGACAGATCAAGTTAAGATCTTTACAGCATACCTCTTAAATCCCCAGATTTTCACTTCATATTTTTAGTCTTTCCTCATAAAGTTTGTGATTTTTGCAGCAAAGTAATGAGGATTAAAGTCACTAAATAATGACATACATTTGAGTTTCAGTATTCATATTCTGCAGAAAATGCATGTTAGCACAAATCTTGTTGTTCTAGCAATGTTTAAGTTTCTAGGAGCAATTTTCAATATCTGACTCTATTTTACAAACTTCCCCACTTTTAATTTAGGCTTTGTTCAGATTTTTAGTGATAGGAGATTGAGATGTTTGCTTTACACAGATGTACTCTTATCCAGGGGTTGATGACCCACCACTGGACCTGTAATCAAGGAACCTCAATCCTCACCACTGGGACCAGTGGGGGATGTACATTGGGAGAATGACAAGTACACACACACCATTTCCAGATGTAGCTCTCTGTATCAAGTGCAATTTCCCTTAAGAGTACACAGAGAGCACAGTCAGTTAGGGGCTGGTTTCTCCATCTTTCTCTCCAGATCCCCAATAAGACTCCCCACTGGCACAGCTATAGAGTCGAGATCTCAGCTGAGTGGCGAAGCCTAAACCTCCAGAGCTCTCTGTCCAACCAGTGCTTCATGTGTCTGCCCAAGTAGCTGACACACACTGTGAGGTTTGATCTACACACTCCCACACACTCTTGCACACACCTGGAAAGACCCACACAGGTTTACTAGCTATGCCCCCTTTTGCCCAGCCTATAAGGTAGTTATCACTGCCACCAGCCAATTCCTTATCAGCTACTTTAAGGCTCTTAACAAAGGGTATTTAATCTTACTGTGTAATATTAATATTAATAATACAAATGGTAATTTAACAAAGAGCAAGGCTATTAGGAGTGGCTCACACAGTGTCACCAAATAAATATGCAAGTACTCTCAAAACTTAAATATCTCTACACAGATCGGTCACAATGAAAGTCTTAAATATACTTAATAAATAATAAAAGAACAAAAAATACTCAGTATATTATTCACAGTGATATCAGAGTTCAAAATCACATGAAATATTTAAAACAACATTGCAAGACAGTCTCTCAAATAATAAAGAAAAATACTTAAACTAAGCTTTGCTATATTTCTGACTATATCTAAGAGAATTATTATACCCTAGAAACTTGCGTACAGAGCAAGGTAGATATGGTGAATGGTTCTTGTCAGGTCCAAGACAGAATACAGAATGGTCTGTCTCTGTAAGAGAGTTCTCAAATTAATATCTCAAATAATACTACTGGGATAGCTGGCAGAATGACATCATTTCTTGTCATCTGACTCTATCCCAGGTGAGACCCTCACTTCTGGAAGTTGACAGTATTTAGCATCTACCTGTACAAATACATAGACCTCAGATCTTTGTCAGATGCTGGAAGTCATAAAACAATTGCATTCCTTCACATTTTGAGACTGGTAATTATTTCACCCTAGGAACAATACACAAAGCTCCCTAGTTTTATATTCTTCTTGCTGCATTGAAACTGAAAGATAACATATTTTATGGCATAGCTATAAAGTAATTTAATTTCAGTTATTTATTTTTAAGTTAACCTCCTGTATTCCAGTTTCCATTGTTAAAATATATACATTTAAACAGTCACAATAGTGTATGTACTTTTCTGTTCTGTTCCGGTAGGGTACACTGTGGTTAAATTTTAAGCAACAGCACTTTGCCAAACCCTTTTCAACACACACTTCTGTGACAGCAGTTTGACATACAGTTCTAATGTATTTGTAAAACAAGCATCTTATATAAATCATGTTGATATTCACTAATGACATATAATTATTTACGAAATTCCAGGTAGCTGTGCTGGCAGTATCCCCTTTCATGACCGAGTAGGAACCACACTGTCAAAAATGTTAAGATGTTAAGCATGCAAGGTCTGCCTTTAACAAAATTATATTATATCGTGGAGAAGGGAGTTTCAAATGTCTAAGTTCCACTATGATCCTCCCATTAGCTTGTATGACTATGAGTCTCGTATGTTTGTGTTTAATGGGGTCTGTGGTAGAGTATCTCTTGTAGATTGTAGCAATAGCCTGTTTCTTGATGTCAGAGACAAACTAATATGAAGCATATGCATAAGAGGTATGCTAGGCAATATTGTTTGCACAAATTAGTCCCTCTAGACTCGTCTCTTAACTTACTGTGAACAGCAATGACCATTTCTGAATGCAATTTCCAGTGGGACTGTGTTGCAGGACATGAGTGGATGATGCTCCCATTTGTGGCCTGACATTTGCATCACATCTATATGCTAGCATGTTAGCCGCACTGACACAAGCATTAGTATCAAAATTCCTATATAAAAAAAGTATCTTCTGATTTCTTTCTCTTTTGGAAAAAGGATTGTTTCAACATATTTTGTAATAGTAGAAATTCAGTTCTAAAAAAAGTTGTGCAAAGACAAGCTGAGGTACTCTGTGACCTTGCTTTACTGTTTTAGAAATGGAGTCCTAGTGTTCCAGAAAGTACATCCATTCATCCTCAACACTTTTTTCCCATTTTGCAAATGAGGTCAGGGTGTCACTTCTACAGTGACAATCATCTCTCGCCAGGATTTACTGCTGGATGGCTAGGCCTGCCACAGCAGTTAATCTGTACCACTCAGTCGTACAAACACTCGCACTTATGGCCAATTTAGTGACCAGTCCACCTACTGCATGACTTTGTAATGTGGGAGAAACCCCATGCAACTGCAGGGAGGACATGTAGACTCTGCGGGCACCCCGAGCCAAGAATCGTACCAGCTAACCTCTTGCTGTGAGGTGACAACACTAACCACTGCACCATGATAGCTGGCCCCATCTCCAGAAAGTACATTAATCATAAAATAATGTTACAGTATAGGAACTATTGCTGAGCTTGTCACTAACCCTGTCAATCTACATTACTGAATTCACACTTTAACTTCTCAGAAAACTCTCATATTTAATAACATGTACATTAGTGGCTATTTCTCACTTTTCTAGTAAACCAAAGATAGCAGTAGAAACATGCTCACATTCACAGGTCTTCTCTATAAAAAATGTGGTATTGTGAAATTTGTTTTTGCTTAACTTGTGCTCATTAGGAATACTGAACATATGGCTTCATTTCTAGAAGCCGTCTGAATCAAATTCCTCTGAAGTCACCAGGAAACAAAATAAAATTATCAACACAACTGTAAAAGGCTGAAATTCATAAACAGGTTCAACTGTTTAAGTATTTTGTTTCTGATGTATACACCTAACCTTATACTGTGGAAAGATCAAATGATAAGGATTTTCTCCAGCTGATTACTTGTTTATTTTCATGTATGACCTGAGCTAACAGATAACCTTCCTTCCGTTCATTTTTCTTATGCTATCTGAAGTTTATGCTTGAGCAATGGGTGCTGGGAACACTTCACATTTAGGTCACAGTTGCATAAATATAGCAATTTTGAATGGGGGAAGTGACATTTGAAAACTGTTTGTTTTTGCTTTATAATCAAAACATTATTTCTGCGGCAAACCCATTCTTGGTTTATTTGAAACTTCAAAGTGAAAATTTGTTTACAGGGATCCCAACTCACAAACTGCATCATACTGCACTGGCAGAAACATATGTTTTGCAATCCTCTGCGTCAGAATTAGTAGGACTGTTCTGCCAACAGGGAAAAATACAGCTGTGTCTGTCATACAGCAGACGCCTGGCTGTGTTAACAATCTGCAGATAAAGTTTCACCCAAACAACTAACATCAGTTATGGGAACGATTCAAAGAAATAGTCTTTAAAAAGACTTTTCAAGCCTCAGGGAAACATGAACAGATTGCTCAGACTAAACCAATGAGAACTGAAAAGGAGCCTATATATCTCAGAAATTAAAAAAAAAAAAAAAACAAAGTGGTGGGGTCTGTCATAATGGTTAAGGTATTTGCCTCATAGCCATAAATTATGGGGTTTGATTCTTACCTTTGGGATGGGAAATTCGGTTACGCTTCAAATAAACCACAAAGTCAGATAGCCTAATACTATCCTATGAACCTAAGAACATAATTTAAAACAAGGGTCCCTCCTCAAACATAAAATTCATCTGATAATGCAATAATTCACTCTCTTTTATAATATAACATAGAAAAGGGAATAATAAACTGTGAATTTATAAATTTTATTCAGTCCATGAAGGCCAGAAATGTATAAAGTCTCTTCTAGTCCTGTATTGGCTGCACTGAAGTAGGAGGTTGACATAATGACTAATGTAAACATTACTGCATACAAAATCTAGTAGACATGAGAAGAACAAACAGCAGACACAAATGAATACCTTAGATTCCTAAAGATTTTTAGAATTGTACAATGTTAAATATTCCAAAACAAGCAAACTGGTTAGACAATACAATCAGCATGCCCCTTGTAAATCAAGCAGCTCTTATTTAGAAAAAAAGTCTATTTGCTAATGTCTTCTTGAGCAGATGGACTTTGTATTAACATTAATAACATTACATTATTAATATTAAGTAATTCTCTCAAAATATTTCACAACACAAATAAAAACACCTACAATTTATGCTTACCACCAGTACCATCTATTGCACTGCTAGCAAGCATATTTTTAAGATGTATGAACCACTGGGAAAAAAAATTGCTGATAATGCATTTTAAAGCATGTAAACTAAACTGCGATCTCACCATCATCACGCAGAAAGCTCTTATTCAACTACATCTATGTAGCAAACTAAACTAAAACGCACATCTATTAATATACTCCCTTCAGTTTAACACATCAAAGATGTAGTTTGTCCTCTGTGGTTCCAAATTCACTATGAGCATTACTGCCTGAGAGTAGGTGATGTGTAAGTTGTTGGGAAAGGAGCCAAATCAGCTCCGTAAGCACCACAGTTCAGGTCAACAGCTGCAGTACTTTCATTACCTTAAGATCTGGTTCTAGAACTGAAAGTATGCTTTTGCTATTTGGTTCAACATTTTAAAAAGAATGACATTAAAATTAAAACTGACAAGGGAAAACAAGTAGCTGTGGCCTGCATAGATTCCATTAAGGTTTGCAATTTCAGATTATTGAGAAGCATAAAATTTGCCTAATGATAGCCATGGGTTCATAGGTGGTGTGATGATGTGAGGTAGTGTCAGCTGTAGCAGGAAGAGTAGGGCAGTGGATGTGTATTATATGCCAGCATAGCTACCTGGAGTTTTGTAGAGAATTGTATGTCATTTGTATATCAAAGTGATGTGTAGAGATGCTTGTGTTGAAAATGTATTTGCTAAGTAGCTTGTTTTAAAAAATGTGCCAAAAGTGAGTCCTTCTAGACAGAAAATCAATACACCTGTATGTCCAACTGTATTTCTAACTGTTGAAATGAATATATTGTAACAGAGGATACTGGAAGAGAAGATGTTAGTCTTAGTCCAGCTGTTGTATCTTTTGGCTTTTCCCAGTTAGGGGTCGCCACAGTGGAACTCCGGTCCGCTAATGATTGGCAGTAGATTTTTACGTGCCGAGTTGCCAGTTGTGTAAAATATATATATATATCTATATGGGTTCCCTTTAGAATTTTGAAAAACTGAAATACCGAAATTCTAAGCCTGAAAGCTTGAAATCACGAAACACCAGAAGTGCGAAATTCAAAATCCTGAAGTTTGGAGCTTCTGGTATTGTGGTGTATGAATGGATGCAAGTGCAGGTAAGTCTGTATGAGTGTGTAGGTTATGGGCTGTAGTGTATGTTAGTGTGTGTTTTGGTTGTGATGTGTGTGTGCAAGGGGTTGTAAAATGTGTGGGTGTGAGTTACCTTTGTCTGTGTGATTGTGCGGTCTTGGAGTTGGAATATATAAGTGGGGGATGTGGGGGGCACAGCCCTCCACATGGGGTGTCCAGGGGGGCTTGCCCCCCTTGCTTATTTGTATTTAAGGACTGTATGTTTGATTGTTGGGGGGGGGTGTGCATGTGTGTGTTGTGTTTGTAGTGTATGTTCGGGATTTTAAGTTTCGGGCTTGTAAGGTTTCGGCATTTGAATTTTGGAAAACTGAAATTTGGTATTTCAGTTTTTTGAGATTCTCAAGTGAATCCTTATATATGTGTGTATGTATATATATATATATATATATATATATATATGATTGTATGCCTCATAAAAAATGAAAAATATCAAAAAAGAAAAACAGTAGTAAGCAAAAACCCAAAGCAAACAAACCAACTAATAAACTGCTGAAATGATGTCAAACACTGAATTAGTTCAAACCAAGATTTATTGCTACTCAAACCGGTTAAACCAACAATGAGTTAAGTATACACTCAAGGTGTTAAGCTCTTTTGTCTACTCTTACATTCATTGACTTCAGAAGGTTCTGAAGAAGCACTGATGGACAAGATGTCATAAGCACATTTGTTGCAATAAGAGCAGGTGTGAACAGATACAGAACCCCCCCCCCCCTTTAAAAAATGTTAACATATTGACAGACGCACAACTAGTAAATTCTAGCAGTGGTTTCAAAGCAGTAATTAGAAAATTCAGGAGAAGTGGAAAAGATGTGATAAAACATCATAAGCCACTAACAAGTGAAGACATAACATAAACAGCAACCCCCTCTCAATAGACACAGCACACAGACTCATGAAAAAAGTGTGGTGCATGCAATTACATTTTGGAAGGTGAGGAAATGAATATATGAGGAACCTCACCCAAGAAAATTGTATCTTAAAAATGCATGATGACAAGATAGAGTACATAGCAAAAACATCAATGAGCATACAAAAAACACTATGAAAATACCAGACAAAAATTAGAAGTCTCATGTCTTGACCTTACAGACCCTTAACACAAAATATGTACAGAGCTTCAAAAATATCTTCAACAGCTTCCACCAAAAGCAACAGCAATATCTCTACACACACACAGGCATCTACAACACATACTTGATAAAATGCAAACCTGATAGACAACACAACTTCTAAGAATAAATTACCAGCAATACCCCCAGAGATATACAGAGAAGCAAATCTGCTCAAACAATACAAAAACAACTCCTTAGAAACCACCGCAGTAACTCTACCAACACAATCTGGAATAGAAGCTAAACAGCAATGAGCATAACAGGGCATACAAGTGAAACATCACTGCACTCTTACTATCAGCCATCTGTAAATGACATCAAAACATAGAGAAAAATAATATTGGGAACATACACACCAAGTCCTGCAAATGTAGAAAATGCACATGCTACAAATAAAACAAAGCACAGCTTCCAGAAAAATAAACTCCTCAATACAGCATAGACCAGCAAAACAAGTAGCTTTATTTCTGTGTCTTAACAACTACTCATAAATTAAACATACATCCAAATCATAATAAGCCACCATATTTTATTACAGGTACTACACTAAGAGGAACACAAGCCAAAAGCAAAGACAGATGAAAGAAACAAAACCTCAGTACAACTATAAAATGCAAGGTGTCAAGCATACATAAATAAATGAAAGAAGAAAAATGTTTATTCTTGGTTTCTTTATATTTACTGAATATTACTTAAAAAATCATACAACACTTAAAAGCATAATTTGAATAAAACGTAGAACTTTTTTTCTTTCTAAACAAAGTGGAAGAAAAGTCAATGAAAAAAAAAAAAAAAAAAAAAACTTTAGCTACAACAAACAAACATAACACAATTGTATAATAGCAATCACCCATGGCTGAGTATAGTAATGCTTGGTTTACCCACTCTCTGCATTTGACACGAGGGCAAAGCCCAAGTAACCAAACCATGCCAGCTGTGGGTAAACCAAGGGTTACTGATACTCAGCTGTGGGCTATTGCTAAAGGGCATGGCAGAACCAGTAATGCAATGCATTTGGGGTAGCCTGTCGCTGTAATGGTGGGGTGTCTATCCATTGAATCTAAAACTTGGAATCCAGAAATTGCATTTAACAGAGCATCAGCTGGAAGGAAAATCCTCCCAAATGAATAGTTAATTGTAATAGTAGTCAAAAACATGGATAAAGACTTGGGACTTTTCCCTGTTCGGTCACCTAATTCCAAAGCTTATCATGCGAGTTCTGTAAGCATTAAAAGCCTATGAAAAATGGACAGTTGAGTATTTAGTACTACATTTCTCTTTAGAAGTAATAAATGTGGCACTGTAATTAGTAAAAAGGCAAGTAAACTAATGAACTAGAATGAGAAGTAGATATGAATTGCATTAGAAGTAAATTCCTTGTGTGTCAGCAAACAACGGTAGCCAGTACTAGGGAAGAGGATGATGAACCTAGAGTTCCCCTAAAATTAGTTTTAACGAGTTATAAAAATGAATGACACTAACAAGCCACATGATGAATATCGACAAAATGCAAGATGCTATAGATACATTAACTAAACTCTCCGATACTGCACAAGCTTTAATCAGCAAAAATACAGAATTTAAATCAACAGTGCAGGCATCCAGTGCCAAATGCATGTGAGTGGAGAATGTACTTCAAAATCTTGATGACTGTTCAAGGTATAAAAACTTGACTGAATGCTATCTCAAGGGAATTTGAGATTGTGGGCTGTGTTAAAAAGACTAGTGTCCAGATGGCTGGGGATGTCCAAGAAGGATATTAGATGGTTAAAGATTACATTGTGTGTTCTCACAGAGTGCACAGGGGAGCTTTGGTTGGCCATTACTACTAAGACACGCTTTGATAAATTTGGTTTGTGTGAGAAGGAGAGTGCTCTCAAGTTAATTGGTACCTAGTAGTCAGTTCTGTGATGACACAGATGTGTGTGTGTTTGAACAAGACTTTCCCATGGTTAAGTGTAGAAAGGGGCCTGTCTTCCTTCCCATGATTTGAGTATACAGAAATAAAGGTTCACAATTCAGGTGTCTGTGCTCTGGAATGCTCAAGTCCTTTGCAATTGGATCCAAAACCTTTGTGTATATGGATGGGCTGCTGCAGGCTTTAAAAGTGTCTAATATTCATAAACTCGGACAAAACTATTAAGAATGAACATTAGCCTGCAGTAATGAGAAAACTGAGGCTGGCGCCATTTTTCTTATTCAGTCCTACATTTTGGATGCAGCCAAAGCAGCAGTTATTATGGATGTGCAGGTTCGAGGCCTACTTGGCCTTTTGAATGGAGGTATTGGGTTATAACAAAGTCCCATTATTTATTTATTTTTTTTAACTTTCCACATGCTGTGATTTAAACTATTTTATAGGCAACAAGATTTTGAGTAGTTATAATAGCTGCATCCTGTCTTGTAGTTTTGTGATGTAGTAAATAATAGTAAAAAAAAAAATAGCTAATATGTGTAATGGATCTAGAAAGAAACACTGATACTTTAGATAGAAATATGTAAGACTGACATGTAAAATGTAACTTACTGCTTTTCTTTGGACAAATGATTTGAAAAGCAATGTTACCACATTTGAGTTTTATGAAAAGACACCATCGAAATAGAAATTATCTCCTGCTGCATAAGTCTACAGCAGCTTAACAGGTGTCTCATCCTCACCATGGGTAACGGCATTTTGTGTGTGTGTGTTTGTGTGTGTGTGTGTGTGTGTGTGTGTGTGTGTGTGTGTGTATGTGTGTGTGTGTGTGTGTGTGTGTAACCCTTCATATTTGGAATGACTGTTACTGTGAGATGGCTAGGATTATGGCTAACATATCCGTGTCACTATAAATGTTTTTAGAAGAGGACCACTAATATGTTTTAGCCCTTATCAAATGTCTCTTATCCGAAATGATAGTGAGACATGCACTTCATTGTTCCAGCAGTGATGCAATCTGTGCACTGTTGAATACATTTCTGGTATGTACAACTAAAAATGTCCACTGTAAGGTAATACATAACCAATGACGTTCCATGGTAGGACAAACATTCCTCCCTTGTATAATCATATTGTAAGCCTATGCTGGTGTGTTAGACTTTATTTTTACTTACACTTCTGGGGTTGCCTGGTAAGAGAAATTCTATTTGAATTTATATGTTATTGCTTACCACTGTTTTTCACTGTTTATAGGAAGAAAAAGATAGCTTGTCGACAAGAAGATTTACTTTGATTTGTATTTTATTGCTATTGCAAACATTCATGCCCCACATAAAGAAATTCTAGCTTTTATCTGAATTTCAAAACTTGTAGTCAGTATTTAGTTCTATATTGTTAGTGATTTTTTCTCAGAGAAGTTGATTTAAGATTTCTCTAAATTATGTGGTAAATGATTTTGATTATTCATTTATAATTTTTTTATTTATTTGAAACTGAATATGGATTCCTTACATATGCCATTAATAATTTGCTAAACCACAGATATCTTGTACAGTTAAATGCTATGTATATTTAAAGGTGACACCTGATAACACTTGTGATCAGTGTTCCTCATGTTAAAAGTTGGATATTGGCAGCAAATCTAGACTTTCTGATGGTGGTTGCACTTGTGCAATTGGAAAGGCTTTGAGAACTGTTACATATATTAATAACCGGACTGGTGAGATAAATCATTTTAGACAGAGAAAATAGAACACATTTAGGAAAGGATGGGTCTGTCTGTAAAGATCACTCCCGCCATCTCATACAAGACAATGCCCCTAAAAACCTTGGAATTCTGGATACAAGTATTTAGTAATCTGAGGATTCAGTGTGTTTAGAAGGAAATAAAAAAAAAAGAAAGGAAGTTCACAACAATTAAGGAAAAAGAATAAACTGATAAATGTATGTAAAGTAAAGAGAATACATACTAAAAATTATACTGATTTATGTAACACAGAGATTACAGGAAACAATAAAATTTTTCTATCAGAAGATCTTCAACCTATAGAAAAAGCAGCATGTTTCCAAAAGAGAAGATAGAAAGAAGAGGCAAGGGGCAGGTATAAAGGAACTGAATGTAAATGGGGGGCAGGTATAAAGGAACTGAATGTAAATGGGGGGCAGGTATAAAGGAACTGAATGTAAATGGATTGAAGAACATAGCTGCAGGAAAAGAGGTGAAACACAAAAGTTGACAACATGGCTCAAATTGTGGATGTACAAAGCCAGCTGGATGAGAACTGTATGCTTACAAATGTAATAAGCAATGAAAACAGTGGAGTTAAAATGACTAATGGTGATGAAGATAACTTCTTTGTAATAACTGGCAGAACAAATATTACTTAATTAGAAGTGGAAGATTCTTCAGATCTGGTCAGAAAAGATATTCTTGTAATTCGAGATTCAATTATTAGAGTAAGTGATACTTAACTTTTGCAGAGAAGATGAAAATTGAATCATGTTATGCTTGCCAGGAGCAAAAATAGAGGATGTGAAACAAGCCTTAGATTGCCTTAATGTAAGGAAGTATAGATCTGTTTTAATTCATGTTGGAAAAAATGATCTCATCTGGAAGGACTGTCAAACTGTTAGTAGGGAACTTACAGCACCCTTAGACAGTATAGCTTGTACTGGTATTGAGACATAATTTTCATGTATTAAAAATGGGAATGTGTAGAGCATCTCAGCCTAGTTTTGAGCACACTGGTTTAGACAAGATGGCATATACTTGTCAAGATTAGGGAAAATAATTTTTGCAGCAGATAATTTGTCAGACTTGACAAACGCAACAAACACAAGGCAGGATTTTTTCAAGGTCAAAAATTTTACATTTCAGAAATAAAAACTTTTGATGCATCTTTAATGGTTGTTAATGCTAAGAGCATTGATAATAAAGTTGTTGAATTGGATAATTTGCTATGTTAACAAGATTGCTGATATTTGTGAAACATGGTTATAGAACCTTGACTGGAAACCAGTTCTGTCAGCATATAAATGGTTTTACTGTGACAGGTGCTCTCAAAAATATCAGGTGGAGGTGCTAAGATAGGGATTAAAGATTGAGACCTGTAATTATTACATGTTTAATGATAACACTTGTACTATAGATTGTGTGACTGTGACAATAAAGGCAGCCCTGTAACATAACAATTGTTGGAGTGTATAGACCACCAAAGTCAATTGTTGATGATCTAGAGGAATTCATACATTTCTTGCATGGATGTCACAAGATATTTGTCTCCTGCACCTGAAAAAAACCTGCAGCAAATATCCCATGACTTTAACACCCAGTTTATTACTTTAATAATAATTTATATCTTTAATCCAAAGGTTAGACTCCTCAAGCTTAAACTCATACTTCCAGAATACAAATGATGTCAAACAAAATGACAATACACTACTTATTCCTGATGTAAATTATAACCTACCTGCTACTCATTTGTTTTCTATTCAGCCAGTAACCATATCTCTAATATGTAAACTCTTACTCAAACCATGCTGTCTTTCTGCAGATAACCACCCCCCAGAATATTTAACAACTAGCAGCAAACGTGATTGCATATCCATTTATCATTCTTGTAAACCGCTGTCTCTCGGAAGGTTACGTCCCACATTTATGGAAAAAAATCTATTACCCCACTACATAAAGGCAGAAACTCTCATGACCTCTCAAACTATCACCCCATCTCTATACTTTCCCTGTTATCCAAAATCCTTGAGAAATGTGTACAGACACAATTAACTCAAATACCTAACTGATAATGATCTTCTGTCTCCTACTCAGCATGGCTTCCGCCCAGAGCACAGCACTGTTACAGCCCTGCTCTCATTCACCGATACTGTCAACAAAGCGTAGATACAAATCACCCTACTTCAGTAATCCTATTGGATCTATCTAAGGCTTTTGACACAGTATCACATACTAAACTTCTGATCCAACTAACAAACCTTGGTTGCTCCCCAAATCTCTCAGTTGGTTTACATCATACCTAAACAATAGACAACAATCTGTAAAGTGGCATAAGTTCCAATCTTATTATCTGTCAAGCAACATAGGAGTCCCACAGGGTTCCATTCTGGGACCATTACTCTTCAATATCTTTAAGAACCTCCACAAAGCCTCACAACTAAGTAAAATTATCCAATACGCCAATGATTTGACAATCTCTACTTCAAACAATTTCTCTGGCCTCCTCTAGTTACTCAAAATATGTTTACAGAGATTGAATCATGGCTAAACAATTCACAACTGCTACTAAATGCCAAAAAAAACAAAACTATTATACTCTTCAAGAACCACCAGCTATAGACTTTAAAATCTTAAAATCTTTTCTAAAGACAGAACTGAAATAGAAATAGTAAAATCTGCCAAACTGCTAGGTATTACAATTGACAACAAACTCACCTTTGAAACACATTCTTAATGCAATAATGAAACACACACTTTAAGCTAGGCAAACGTTATCATCATAAACTCTACATGGACAAACCCACCAAAACAAAACTGGCAATTACAATTACCTTGTTTATCCCTTCCCTACTTTATGGTAGTTCCATCTTTACTAACCTTCACTCATCTCTCAGCAATAAACTTCAGTCTTGCTACTATAAAATAGTTAAATTTGGCTTGTGGGCATGAAGCCTGAGGTGAGGCTATGATTAAACATGACTTAGGTGAGATGCCAGTTCATTTTGTAGTTCATGTAGTACACAGCCTGGGATGTCGTCTGGTCCCATGGATGCTGTATTCTTAGCTTTGGAGAGTGCATTTTTTACATGTGTGGCCATTCTTACCAGAATTTGGCAGTCTTTCAGTATTGAGATGGGCCCTTTAGGGGGTAAGAGGGGGTGAAGTTTGCACTGAATTGATATGCCAGGATATTGGCAATATCTTTGGGATCAGAATATTTAATGCCATTCTGTTGCAGCTCAGAGCAGATCTGAGCATTGCCATTTAGATTCTTGACATAGCTATAGAATGCCTTGTGGTTTTCTTTGGAATCTTTGGTAATTTTATTTTCGTAACTAGCTTTGGAGGACTTTATGAGGGATCTCAGCTTCTTACTGAGGCTGGTAAGGGAGTTTTTTGCATCTTAGGATTTTCCTCTTCTGCAACAGTTTCTTCCTTTTGTTGTAAAGTTTGTTTATGGCAAGGGACCACCAGATTGGCTTCCTTTTTTTGGAGGAGAGCATCTTGATTCTATTGGAGATGGCACGATTCATGCACGAGTGGATGTGCTCGTACAGTGCCTTAGTGTAGGATTCAGCAGTCGAACTTTAAGTTTGCGTCTGCATGGGTGTCATGAAGTTTGTCACTTCTGACTTGAGTAGTATGAAGTTGGCTTTGGAGAAGTTTTTTACGGAGGTTTCCTTACTGGGGGGTGGGGGTCGGATGTGGATGTCAAGGGTGATTAGCTTATGGTCAGACCTGACCAATGAGGGGGTGACCATAGGTGTGGAGCATCGATTTCCCATGTTGGTAATGACCAGGTCGAGGATATTGGAGCTCTTGGTGGGAACTAAGGATTAGTTGATCCAGGGCATTGGAATTTATGAATTCCAAGAACCGTTGGGCAAAGGTGTTAGTACACGAGTAGTTTTCCCAGTTAATGGCAGGGTAGTTGAAATCACCCAGTATTAGGGTATTTTGTTATATCTTAATATTTTCCAGTATGTTTAGAATGGTGTAGTGAGAATCTTGGGACATGGTGAGGGATCTGTAGCTAACTACAATTTAGATTGCAGTCTTACCTAGTGTTAGTTACACCTGGAGAATTTCAGATGCATTGTGTTGGTTAACCAGCCTGGTGTTGTGAATATCCTTGGTGAATAATGTGCTTATAAAGTCAAAAAAATATTTGAGTTGGGAAGCAATGATTCTTGGATATATACCAAACAGCTGAAATGCAACAATTACATGTATTGCCACAAGTATCGTACTTAAGAGTAGGCCTTTTGGAACAGTCGATATCCTCTTACAAGACTAAAGCAATCATGGATTATCTGTTTATGGGATGGTGTTAGATCATGGATGATGTTGAATAAGGTAGAAATGCCAAGAAAGTGAGGTCATCTTGGGTTACCAATATCTCACTTACTATGGGCCATCAGGTTTTCACTGAATTTTAGATATCAGTCCACTGCATATGCAGTCTGGTGGAAAATGTAATATGAAAGACTGTGGATTGAGTAGAAATCTTTTTTCGGTTGAGGTGATGAAGAAAAACGGGTGCTGCTGCCAAACTAAAGAGGGGATTATCAAAGATATTTGCCAACAAAATGTTAAAACCATGGTTATTGGGCCCAATTCCACTGGGGGTAAAATAAAAAGCTCTCAAAAGTTCATCTTTTTGGAGATGCAAGACGCAATGAACTGTGATTAAATACTGGTATCAAATTATGGAAAATTAGGAGTGAAAAAATATCAGGTCTATCATATAACTAAAATGTGTGTTTGACTCATCCAGTAAAATCTTTTGGTTGAGGGAAAGAACGTACAGGGATTTACTTGTATTTGGTAGACTGGGTAAACTACAAACATGTATCCTTAAGGAGGCAGTTCTTCAGAGTATGACAGTAAGGGGGACAGACTAAACGGAGAAATTTAAGCACAAAGACAGACCAAGACACGTACATTGGCCAGGTATGCAACTAATTCTTTTAAGGTTTGGAATATTTGCATAATTTATTTATTTAATGTATTTAACGTTTGTTTACCTGGAAAGTCCAAACTGGAACAAAGCCAATTTTCAGTGGATGCCAGGGGAGAAACACTCCAGACGCATGTCTTTGTAATGTATGAGGAAACCAGAATACCTGGAGGAAACCAACATGAATGTAAGGAGGACATGCAGATCCCACACAGAAGGCACCCCAACGAAAATCAAACTGGAGAACCTCTTGCTGTGAGGCAACAATGCTACCGCTTCACCACTGTGCTGCCCTAATTATATTTCTTTACCATAATTAATGAAGCTTTACCAATCGTGGTTGGCTATTTTGGAGATTTAAAGCTTGGTAGAGAGGAGACTGAACTCATATGCTCTACAATTGTTTGGAAATGGAGACCTTTAATATAGGAAATCAAGACATAATAAATACTGCATTTAAAGTACAAATGGTGCCTTTTTATTTTTGGGGGAAATTGTGAGACATTTAGACCTGGCTAAATATAATTCACTCTTACTGTGCATAGTAATGTGCATGGGGCATGCTTGTTATGCTCCAATATTGCAAAATAGACAAACCAGTTAAGTTATTCTTCAGTGTGATACCTAGTCTTAACAATTGTTAAGCATACCTGCTTCACTTACGATCGGGTATTGAGCTAGGCAGTTAAACCTGTCAGTGCTGGCCAGCAAACAGCAGTGGTAGAATTAAAAACAGATTTGTTTTCTGCCTGCAGTCTATGCCAGTAATGTATCTCTGACCTTCAGTAACATAAGAGATTGTGTTACACTGTCTCTGATGGTGTTTGTCAAGTGCTTCATGGCTTTGAAATCTGACAGAATGCTGAGTGATTTTTTTAGTACTTTTTTTTCCTGTAACTAGTAGTACATGGAGCAGAAGAAGCTCCATGCACTACAAAGAATTATGATGGAGTCTATGATAACAACCCTTGATTTATTTGTTTTTGGCATCCATGTTTCAAATATATAACATGCCATTATGATTAGTAACTCGTTCATAATCCTCTGTATTGCCCAAGAAGTCAAGGAGTAGGTAGTGGAGTTATGAAGAGTCCCAGATATGAGACCACTTAAAAGTCTAAAAACTTAACTAGCTGATGAAAAGTGAGAGGATAGAAATGGCTAATGTTGGGCAGAAATTTTGCAATTTCAGTGTCTGGACAAGGAGTAGAAAAAAAGAAATTACTGAAGAATAGAAAGGTAAGTGGAAATTAAATATGGTGACATGGGTTGCATTTTATTTAATTTAAATCTTTTCCCCTCTTGTTTCTTTGTTTAGAGAAGCAGGTTTGTACCACTAGGAAGAAAGGGACTGTAGCAAGAAAGACTAATATCCAATACTATTATCAGAGATTATTGGCTATTAATTGACAGAATCTTGGCAGTCTTTATTTTGCTTTTGTATCTTTATAGTGATTTGTGTATAATCTGTGAATATTTTCTAATCTACTCTGCTTTAACCTTTAAACATTGAAAGACATTTTATAGGCTTAATAATGGACATAGCTTCACTATTGTAGCAAGTATGGTGAACATTCAAGCTTGAAACCATGAGAAAAGGTCTGTTATGGTAGTTGAAACATTTTTATCTGTGGATTTTTTGTTTCAGCCTTTAGCCCTCTTTAAATATGTGGTTAAAATGTTTTTATAATGTATGGTATCTAACTATTTGACAATGGGTCATGATATTGTTTGATGGTTATTTTGTTGCTTTTGCAGTTGTGTAATAAAGTTCTATGGTTCAATAAAAAAGCAACATTGATAGAGCACCTAGTAGAGATAGACAAAGTATTAACATAGATGATAAAATGCCTACTGTTCACTGATTCTTAAGCTTTAGGTGAAAGAAGTAATGCTGCTGAGGGGAGGGCTGAAAAAGGATATTAGTCCTGCATTTCTAAGGATTTATAAACACTGCAGTGCTGCTTCTAGTTTTGTTATTCTTCAATTCACTAGTGATGCTAAAAGTAGTAAGCCTATTGGTAAATTATCTGTTTTTAATGCTGCAACAATTCTTTATGAAAGGAGCTTTGAGAGAAAGTTAGATGTCACCGAGATACTTTTTTTCTTTTCTGTGGCAAATGTTATGTGCTGCAAGTCTCTGTGTAAATTGGTGTCATTAATTAAACTGGAAGGATAAGATGAAATCTAAATTTACATATCTGGTACTTGCTGTTGTGACAAAGGGAGATACCTATAATATCTGGTATTTTGTAAATAAGTATATGTCATTTGTGAATATCAACATGATTTATATAAGATGCTTGTGTTACAACTGTATTAGAACTGTATGTCGTGTATAGCAAACTTATTTGTATAGATGTGTAGCAAAAAGAAATAGGAGGCACCAGACCAAGGCAGATGAAAGTAAGTAAAACTCTAAATTTAATCCACAAATGTAATACAAACAATGGTGAGCGTTTTCGTAGCCAAAGCTACTTCTTCAGACAACTCAATACATTACTCACTGGTTTTTAAAATAACATCAGCCAATCAAAGTCAGTTTCCAATAAAAACAATTAGCCTAAGTACTATTACCTTAAAGTTATAGTACTAGATAAAAGTAAATTAGGAATTTGGTAGAGACTAAAGAGCTTGAGTGGATTATTAGGATGCGTGCCAGTATTGGTAAGGGTTTAAATGACAAAGTTTGTATTAAACCCATACTAATTAACAAGCCACTATGCAGATAGTATGTTTTTGATAACATTTTTATATATCTCTGGTATATTTTACTTCATTTTAATGATGTATTGTAATTAATAGATAATGCCTTGATGTTAGTCAATTTACTTTTATCTAGTACTATTACTTTAAGTAAGATCCATTCATCACATCTGCCTTGCTCTTAAGTTAACTAGGGTATAGTAATTCTCTTGGATATAGTCAGGAATATAGCAAAGCTTAGTTTAGATATTTTTCTTTGAGACTGTCCTACAATGTTTTAAATATTTCCTATGATTTTGTACTCTGATGTCACTGTGAATATATACAGAGTATGTTATTGTGCTTTTATTATTTACTATTAAATATATTTAAACATTTCACTGTCGCTGATCTTTGTGAGACATATTTAAGTTTTGAGACTACTTGCATATTTATTTGGTGACACTGTGGGCCACTCCTAATAGCCTTGCTCTTGGTCAAACTACCATTTGTACTAATAATAATGCATAGTAAGATTGGGCACCCTTTCTTAAGGGCTTTAAAGTAGAGGATAAGAGTTGACTTGGTGGCAGTGGTTAACTACCTTATAGTCTGGGCAAAAGGGGTCATGGTAGTAAACCTGTGCCAGTCTTTCCCAGGTGTGTGTAAATCAAACCTCAAAGAGTGTGTGTGTGTGTGTGTGTGTGTGTGTGTCAGCTACTTGGTCAGGGACATGAAGCACTGGTTGGACAGACTGTGCTGGAGGTCTTGGCTTATCCACTCAGCTGACATCTCAACTCTATAGCTGTGCCAGTTGGGGAGTCTTATTGGGGTTCTGGAGAAAGAGGGGAGAAATCAGCCCTGGACTGACTGGTCTCTGTGTGCTCTTAAGGGAAATTGCACTTGATGCAGAAAGTTGCATCTGGAAATACTGTGCATGTACCCTGTCAACCTTCCAGTGTACGTGCCTCACTGTTTTCAGTGGTGAGGATTGAGACTCCTTGCTTACTGGTCCCGTGGTGGGTTGTCACAAAAGTTACTAAGCCGGTGAGAGAATTTTCCTATAATCAAATAATATACTTTTGTGCAGAACAGGCTTAAAAGCGAATCCTCATATTTAGTTGGAGCCCCACAACACATATTCAAAAAGCTTCTACAAGAAAAAGTCATATATTTCAAAAACAGTTTTCTTTCAAAATCAGTCCAGGATTTTGCAGAAGGAAACATAGCATAAGGACTAAAGGGCAAGAATTGACACCATGTACCCTATGTATTATTTAGAAAGTCATTTTTCTGGTCTTGCTTCATTGTGCATTGCTACAGCCAATGGACATCTCACATGCATGCTTTCTACCATTCGGGATCTTCTAATGCAAGTCATCAGGAAAATAACTTCCAAAAGTATTCTTCAGTCTCCTTGATTATTGTACATGTTTAGAGGTGTTTAGTCCCTAGATCCTTTTCCATGAGTTCAGACTACTGGATAACTTCCCAAGCTTTTTAAACTCTATTTGATTTCATGAAAAAAAACGTTTTAGGTTTTAGGGTCTTTAGCCTACATTTCCAATATTACATGGAAAATGCTTAGGGAAACCCATGAAAATTCCTGACAGAGGTTAGGTAACTGAGATAGTATAGCATTCCATCAGTTGTGGAAACTTACAAATAGATGTTCTGGAATGACTGTATATGCAGTGGCCCATGAGCATGTCTGCTGCCTATTCATTCTATGCCATATCTCCAAAGTAGCAATTACAGACAGCACATCGCAGATATAATGAACTATTGCTCCCAGGCCCCTATTTGAATGATTAGGCTTCAATGTCCAAAAATTTGCAAGGCTTACGATATAGGATTGTATTTTAGTGACCGTCTGTGTTCCTTTTTTTTTTTAATAATTTTAAGATATTGTGAGCGAGGAAAGCACCATGCAATAGTAGTGATGGTATGTAAAAGGATAATTAAATAAGAATGGTGGCAATTATATGGACCCAAGAAGTGATGCCATCTGTGCTACGCTTGTTACATGAGGATGACTACTGCTCTCTGTGCCATGTGACAATGAATAGGAATGATTGCCTTTTAACTAAAGAACAAGACAGCAAAACATTTCCATTCTTGCATACAGTAAGAGCAAGAGAGGTTCATAGAAAGGAAATGTCCCGGCTGTCAGTCTCTCCTTGTTAACAGTATGCAGCCAGTTACACAGTACAAATGAACTTTCTTTAAATTTTTCCAGCTGTCCCTGAAATCCATTAAAAGTCTTGTCATCAGAAGACTAATGAGAAAAATCTTGAAGTTTTGTGTGCGACGGTAACCCATTTTTGACCAACTTGTCACAGGTTTGAACAAATGAACACACTTTTGTGTGTTCTGAGAATCAAAAACAATAACTGTAAAGGCATCCTGGCAGAAATGCACATTTCTCCTTTAAAAAGTATAGTAAAGAAAACTTCACTGCTAAAATAAATATGACATAAAGGGGTATCATCCTTTGTGTCACTATCCTTGAGTTCACATTGAAGTTCTGCTTGTCAAATGAAAACTGTTTTTCTCAAATGTTTTGAACTTCACATTTTAAACAATAGCATAGGTACACATATATTAATAAAAAATAACACAAGGAATAGTAACATTTTTTTCATAGTTATTTTCATGCAGTTTACATAATGTTTTTCTTAATAACAATTCACTCTAGCATTAAATATTTTGCTCACTCTACCTTCCCTTAAAACTCATTCCTCTTCCTGAATATTATTCTGCATATATTGTTCATACATATTGCATTTATTTATATGTAATGTACTTCCCTTTTCTAAAGATTCAATTTCCAGTTCATTTATATCCTTTGCAATATTCAGTACTTCCATATAGTTGGATTTGAATTTTGATTTCCATTTTCTAGCAGTTGCTTTTTGGCAGCAAATTAAATTTAATAAGGCCTTCCTATATTTGGGCAATACAGATCCTAGTTCTCAGCTCAAAAGAATGATTTCCTTAAAAATTTGCTCCACCAACATTTCTGGTGTACTCTGTTTTTCTGAAAATCTGTCAGCTTGTTGTATTCCCAAAAACATGTTCCCATTTACCTGTCTCTTTCTCATTACACCCACCAGCATTCTGCTATATACCTAAAGTCTGCATGGTATATAAAATTATCTATGTAAATACTTCCAAGCAAAAATTTTAAATCTTCCGGACTTTGTTGTATACTTGAAAGCCATACAGATATCCTACCATTATTCCTTAGCAAACTGCTTTTTCAGTTTCTCTTAACTTTTCAAATGTCCTCTGATTCTTACAGTTACCATGCAATATTTAATAGCAGCTAAAACTTCTACTTAAGCTGATCATTAATGAAGTTCTCCCCTATCCTTTTTTGTGAGTACTCTATCAAGGAATGCTCGTTACTTTACCCTCTCTAGTTAATTCCTCCAAACACTTGTGTTCACTATTTTTCCCCAGTAAATAGTAGGTCCATCTCGCTTATTTCCTATACCCCATACTTGCAAGATGGTTTATGATCTGAAGAGATATTTTAGAGCTATGCGGTTAAGGCTCACAGAAATGGCACAAGCAGTAGGTTACAAACCAACGTAGAAAGGAATGCAGATGAATAAATGAAGTGTGAGAATCAAAGTTGGATTTTGGACACATCTTTGAGTACAACCATGCAGGATATGTTCATAAAATAGCAGGATGTACTGAAACAATTAAGTCAAATGCAGACTACTTTTGAATATCAGTATTTGTCACATTCATATATGTTAGCATGTGCCAGAATGTCTGTTCCTTTCTTTTATATCAGATGTTCTTATTATATAAGTTCAAAGTCTACCAGTCCAATGTTTTTTGCAGTAAGAGGATATTGATGAGCTTAGAGTTTGCCTGGATAAGTGGTAAGGGTAGGTAAGGTTGGGAGTGAGTGGTCAAGTGTGTGTGTTATCTACAGAGATTTTGTGAGTGAGTGGTCAAACTTTGTTGGGCTTTGTGTAGGTATTAATGTATGGATTGTAGTGGTGTGTGTACAAGGTGGCTGATGCAGAAAAATGTCTCACATGGAGGTAGGAGGCTTTTAGTAAGTTTCAGATAGTTTTGTATGAAGGAGTGATAGTCGCATGCTGGGTATATCTACTGCTAGGGATGCTGTATGCATTCTGTGATGGATTGTGTGCAGTGTGTTGGTGGGATATTTAGTGTGTTTCTTAGTGTATGGGAGGTATATTTGAAAAGTGTTGTGTAAATGGGGTCAAGAATAAATGTTTTGTGAGATAGATATTTGTGTAACTCCATGATCATAGTAGCACTTACCTCAAAGTCCATTCAATTGCAGAAATTGTTTTGCATATTTTGTTTGGGGGGAACTTGCCTTGTACATAAGTGCATTTTGTGAAAGTTTGGGTGCTTGATACACATAGTTTAACATATTTTCTGTTTAAACCCATACTACCCTTATTTCATCAACTTTCAAGCAGATCAGAACCATCAGAGTCTGGTCTTTAACCTTCCCAAGTTTTTTTCCAGAAGTACTAGCCAGCAGCTTGCTTTGCAATTATCAGGGTATGGTGGTGGATAATGATTTTGAACAAGTGGGTGTCTGTAGAAAGTAAATGAATGGACAGGGACAATTGGAATGGAGCAGTTCCGGATGTATTGTAGTATGATCAGCATTGAGCCATAAATAACATATACTATTGCACATGGTACATTGTCAAAAATTACAGTCCTCTTTAAAATATACACTAACTTATTTGAGAGTTAAATTCAGACATATGAGGTGGATGATTGGGTTCCCCTGTAATATCAGAAAACCCAACACCCTAACCACAAAATACTGGTTGGCCCTTCAAACCCAAAATTATTTATTTGAATGCATGTGATATTAACAGACATGATGTACCATCAGGCATACTGCATTACACAGTAACAACAGATAAAAATAGAAATTAAACCAAAAAAAAAATGACTGAATGATGTAACAACTCAATAACCAAGTAACTTAAAAACCACTTCAACGTATGAATGGTAGGAGAAGAAAACATGTAGTTAGTCTTTTTAGCATTAATAAACTTTAATATCATGCTTTTGTCTTGAAGACTTCTTCAGAAAAACATTTTCACAAACCATTTCACAAACTTTGAAACAACCATCAATCAATGAAATAAAAAATAAAATGTAATTGGCATTCAGTTAATTATCACGTCTCTTTAGAATAGTAATAAATCATGAATAAAAAATGTTCTAAAAATGTATTATCAAGCACATTTTACTTAATGAAAGTGAAATTAATACTATTTAATTTTTAACCTTAGTTCTTTTAAAAATAATTTAATATTGAGGATTTCATTTAGTCCCGGGAATCTATCTGCACCAAGTCTTACTTGCCATTCTGTCTCAATAGTTTCTACCTTATTTTTGTAACACCCACCTCTCGTATCTACTGGCACCTGTGTTATTACAGAGAGAAAAAAAAAGTTATATTTTTCACAATTCCAAGAATGCTTATAAACAGCATTATTAGAATCTCTGGTTTTAATAGAATAAAGGTGTTCTTTGATGTGTTTTTCCACACTTCGGATGGTTATTCCTATATAAAAGTCTGAACACTCCAAGCATTTACCAATATAAACAACTCACAGACTCTTACAAGAAAATCATCCTTCTAAATGGATAATATAATCAGTATGTTCAAAAGCTCTGGAAGAACTAACAGATATAAATCTGCATACCTTGCACAAACCACAACTAAACATTCCTCTATGTTTAGTTGTATACAGCGTTTGTACCTTCTATCTCTCTGTAAAAAAAAACTTTTTAAACAAGTATTTTTCTTGCAAAACTCGGTCTTTTAAAAGAACAAAGGTTAAAAATTAAATAGTATTAATTTCACTTTCATTAAGTAAAATGCATTTTCTAAAACGTTTTTGGAATCTTTTCTATATATTACTATTCTAAGGAGGCGTGATAACTTAACATCAATTACATTTTATTGATTGTTTTACTTCATTGGTTGATGGTTGTTTGAAAGTTTGTGGTTTGTGAAAATGTTTTTCTGAAGAAGTCTTTTGAGACAAAAGCATGATATTAAAGTCTATTAATGCTAAAACGACCAACTACGTGTTTTTTTCTGCTACCATTCATAGTTGTTGTTTTTTAAGTTATTTAACTATAAAATTATGCAATTCTCCTGTGTCCCCCAAAAATTATTATACTCTGCTCAAGTCAAGTCCATCTCTGAAAAACAGTTATTTACTGATTGTGTGAGACAGTGAGATCTTTGTCATTTCAATTTGCTATTAATCAAATTACCACAACATTATCTGTTTTAAGGCAATAATGGCCAATAAATGTATCACAGCATGTTTATCAGTGGCATAAAGTACAATCCACTGTAATCCTCTGCCCTTTCAACTTCATAGCTCAAGAATCTGAGAAAAATATTCAGTCATGAATGAATTTTGTATATTGCTACTACATGCTTAAAAATGTGTTAATGTAACAGATTTGACATTAGCAAACATTTTCTGAAGGATGTAAAGTTTCAGACTTATGTCTGTCATTAATGATGACTGCAATCCACAACAGTTTGCCAGAATACCAGAAATTTCATGAGAAACATACCAACAATTTACAGCAAAACTGGTGACAGTTGAGTGGTATGTTTTCTGAGCACAGACGCACAAGATGTCCGCATCAGTTAGAACCAATTGCATGACTAAACACACCTAGGATGAATGCTCGAGATCAGATGAATGAATAAATAAATTCATAATAGCCTAGAAATGTATCTTACCTTGCTATTGTCAGTATCGGTGTGCAACACACTGCAACTCTACTTTGCCCTCTTATCTTATCTCCTAAATTAGAGATAAAACAACCAACATCAGAAGTTGTAAACATTGCTTTCATATATTGTGGGTAACAACTTTGCAATAGCAAACATTTTCTGAAGGTTATAAATTCTGAAACTTGCATGCCGTTCATTACTTACTGTAAGCAATTTTTATTTTATCTATTTCTTAAAAGAATAAGCCTACTGAACACAATGTTTCTTTTCAGGGATAACCCCAGCCAGCGACATTGTTGGGTTAAGTGACTTGTTCAAAGTCACATGGCTTAGGCAAATGGTGGTGAAAGGAAGCAACAGTTTTTATTCCCTTGACTACAGAAAGCTAATTGAAAGCTAGCTTCTGAATCCTCTGCACTACCTGCCAGAAGAAACTGAAGTGGATGTATTATAGTTTTTGAAGTTCTTTAAACATTCATTTTCTAGTAAATAACAGAGGATTGCATTCATTAAATGTCCCACAGACTTCCATACTTCATATTTTACAGAAATATATAATGCAAGACTTGTCATTCTATTCACTTTTCAAATGATTTAGAGTAGCATTTAAAAAAAAAAAAAAATATATATATATATATATATATATGTATTCCACATTTTCAACCTTTAATCTGTCATTTTTAGCTTTGCCTAAAATATCTGAACAAAAGAAGTTAAAAATATGGTCTGTCTTACTCTGATACTTTATACCCATCAGAAAAAAAATCTTAAAATTATAAGGTGCTAATTTTAAGATTTATTTTTCCTGCCAGCTTCCTTAAATAGTATGCAAAAGGTGCTAAATGTGGTGGTGCACTGAGGTTTTCTTTCCACAAAGAAACAATAAAGTTGTCTCTTTGCTTCAAAATAAGAATTACTATTTGATGACAAGTCACCCAAGCCAACATATATCTGAAATGATTGTATTTGTCTTGTAAATGAGAAATAACTTGTCTTGAATTTATCAGCCATACATAACAAGCAGGCTATGGTCATCTGACTGGCTGCTCCCTTTTTCAGCACAGCTGACAGCTAAATGAGTGGGGGTTAAAACCATGCTTGTTTAGCTAGCAACTAAACAGTTGTTGTTTAAGACCATCCTTTAACATACAAGTACCCTCTAGTGTCCTGAGCTTCTTTCAGTTATCAGCCTGGCAGTATTCACTATCTATGGTGCCATGGATCTCAATGCTGCCTTTATGCACTGTGAAAGCTGCAGTTCTGTTTTGATGCTAAATATGCCAGATATGTATTTTGTCTTACAAAAAAGTAAATGAACAAAAAAAACAAAACAAAAAAAAAAACACTTTAATAAAGTTGTCACAAGGGCAGCAAGGTCAGTTAGTATTACCATGACTGCCCCTTTTAAGCTTATTTGTTTACCTCCTGTTAAACATAAGTGAAATACAAAGAACCTATCTTGTGAGAAGAAGAAACTGTCATAATAAAGATCGCACCTCTGAAAATTCATCATATTAATCAGAAAAAGACAGTTGCTACATTCCAATTCCTTTTTATTTAATTCCTTTGAATAGCTTATTCTCAATGGCTACTTTTCTGTGGTCTTTGCCCCATTTCCCACTTTTTCCTTCCCTCTAATGTACTCTTGCAGTTTTTGTTGTAAGCATTTAGCAAAATAATATTTCCTTATTATACCATGCACTACTAAACCTCCTGGGATACAAACCACTATTAACCATTTGTGTTCTGCCTACATAACCAAATCCCTAAGCCTGCACTCATGTTTAGGCATGTCCTGTTATAAATATACTTAGTCCCTTTCACCACCCAGATTGCATATTTCGTAGTATCAATGCACTATTATCTCTGATAGTAACTGCCTTTTCAAATTTTATTTATTTCATTGTTTAGTCATACTAGTCTCTCATGAGTACAGAACTCTCACAAGGGAGCCCTGGAAAAAAGGGTTCCTCATACAAATGCATGAACATCTTCTGCTTAAGCTGATCAATGCAATAAAAAGGTCCTTAGAATGAAGATGAAAACTATCTAGAGACAATCCCTGAAGATTGATGAACATGCAGGAATTATCCAGATCGCACCAGAGGCCTGGACTTAAAATTCATAATCTCAAAGTTGAAAGCCTGCAGGAAACAGAGCCACCATTCCATTGCACATTCATTCTTGTACACATAATCTGTTTCTCTCTATTTTTTTCCTTATGACAAGCAAAACAAATTCTTAATCTTGTTTTATTCATGTTATCGAAAATTATCCCACATCTCTAGTCTTCTTAATGTCCCCAGTTAAGGCTAATTTATTTAATTCCACAAGTGGTATATTTTCTATTTTTTTCACATTCACCTTCCAAGCTAAGGAAAACATTCAGTGGTATGATCTTTCTCCCGTAAAATTTTGCTTTACTTTTGATGAGTTCCCACTACTCTTCTCAGCCTCTTAGCGTACAAAAGCTGGACAAAAGCCATTAACAGTTGGGGGTTAAATGCCCAAGAATAGGGACAATTTTTGAAAATTGCTCTTGCAAATTTATAAAGTTGATAGAATAACAGGTTTTGGAATAACAGGTTTTGCATTAACATGAGTTTTCTGAAGGGTATGAAATATGAAACTCAAATGGCTACTACTATTTTCGTATTTTCAATTCTCAATGATTTGCCAGAAAACCAAACATTTTGTGAGGAGCAGCCACAAAAACGAGAAAATCTGGACAGTTGAGAGGTATGGTTTCCACCTCTTATGCATTAGCAAAAATAGTATTCCTGAATGAATTTCTGCAGTAATATTCTATCACTAGGCTATGAGTGAGTCAGAGAAATGAGATTTTTGCCGAAGCTACTTTTCCTCTTAAGAGAGTCTTAATAAATCATGTTAGCAGACAATATAAATAGACTATGAAAATAAGCAGACTCAGATATTTTTGGAAGCTAATTTAACAATGTAACCAAATAATTTAGCACAATGTGCTCATTTCCCGGAAAAAAATGTCATTTTAAGCATAAGGAGCTGTCCTTGGCCAAGTACATTTTGAATCAACAGGAATATTGCCAACAGTATACATTCTTACTGAGAAGTGATAGTACAAAGTACAGTATAGAGTTAATTCAGTTCATATGAGCTGGTTCACATTTAAAAGATTTGTAGTGGGATTGTCTCAGGTCATTTCTTGGTGCAACTGCAAAACTTCTTTGAATGCAGCACAGCTTTGTTAAATGTATGTCTTGGTTACTTTTTTTATTTTACTTCAGTAGATTGGGAGAAAATGCTGGTAGAAGCTCCAAAATGTTTTCAAACATATTTTTAACACATTCTTGTGGATGGTCACACTTGCAATGTCTAATACAAGAGGCTTCTTACTTAAACATTGAACTGTTAATGTACTCAACACAAGGCACTATCTTTCTTCCTCCCTTCTAGTGCCTGATATGGCTTTTGGAAATGGTTGCTAAAATTTGATGTGTAATCTGTGATGAAATAGGTGAAATTGTGCACTAAATATTAATTTAGTAAAAACAGCTAGGAAAAAGAGGGAAACTCCACATTTTTTCATTGATTTATACTATTTGTGCATGTCCATACAAAGTGAACTTGGAAATTAACTGCAAAGATGTCTGTCAAATGTTACACAATGAATTAGAGAGCTTTACATTTTCTCGCAGCTATTTGCCAGGAGATGTACAATAAACCACGCTTTGTTTGTAAAAACAAACCAACAAATAAATCACAGCATAATAGAGAGAGACTGCCTTCCCTAGAATGTTTCAGTATGCAAGTTATGCATGCAGAGTCGCAATTAATGCATCATGAATCACATCTGTCGTGTTTATTACGATCACATACTTCTCTTCATCAGACATTTCTTTAATTTGAACTCCTGTTTGAGATTCCATTATGTAGAATTTGCTTTATTATTTCCAGTTATAATGAACATATCTATTAGAGCTCTTCACCTGCTTTTCACAATTTTTGGACATCACTAAGAATTGTCTTGGCACCCTGGGAAGCTTCTGTGTCTGTTATTTCAGATGTAATATTGAAAACAGATGTTGGATTATATAATGTGTTAACTATTAAATCATTGTTGCTTTATAAATGAAACATACTTACCAAGGTACCTAACAGAAGACAAATGCATTTTCCTCTTTGAATAATTAATTTTAGTGCAGTTCTGAATTTTTGAAAGAAAAATGAATCATGATGTAGTTAAACTGCTTTTGTTTTTTCATTTAAAACAAAACTGCAGTTCACATATAAAACAAAAATATCTGTTGATTTTGTGTGTTCATTAACAGCTGAAGACCTTTCTTAAATAGGTTCATAGTGGGCCATTTTAAGGCTAAAGTCCCTTTTTATGCTTCAGTTAACCTATCCTGCCTGGTTATAGATTGGTCTTACCCATTCCATGGTTGATAATTATATATAACCCCTAATGAGAATAACTGGGATCATATCGTATTCTATAAGGAAGTACCTCTCTCTCACATGAAGTGACAAAATAAGCATGCCTGTATTTTACATACTTTATTTTTTAGAAAGGAGTTTTCCATTTCTTTTTAATGAATACATACTTAATAAGCTCTTGAAATACTGACGTCCCTGTCTTCATTATATGTTTTCATGTCTGCATTATGCTATTCAGGGCCATAGGAAAATAGAAGCCTATGGTCAGGATTCAGTGAGGGGGAAGCCAGAGAGACGATTATCTTGGGTAGCATGTCAATCATAGGGAGTGTGTATGTATGTATAATATATATATATATATATATATATATATATATACATACACACACACACACACACACACACACACACACACACACACACACACACACACACACATTGGCATTGGGCTGCACAGTCTTCCATGTACTTGTCAACACCTGCAATTTCCTTAACTACAGGTGCAGCTTGGTAGTTATTGTTTCAGGTAGAATGTACTCTTGACACCTAAAAAGGGGCTTTAATATCCCTTCTGATGATACTGTTATGGTTCCCAGGCCAATAGCTGAATGTTTACTTAGTTGTCTGGCTAATGCTTTATACCAACTTAACAGGTTCTGCATGAAGGACTGGGATTGCTGTTCTGCAGGATTCTTATTAAAGCCCATTATGGTGTTTTCGAATGGGGTTCTGCATGGAAGACAGGATTTGTCACCCTGCAGGACTCTTATTAAAGCTCAGTCTGGAGTTTTGGTGTTATGTGCTTCAGTGTAGTAATATAATTTATCGGTCAGCATGCTAACTTTATTGCAAGGCAATGCAGTAAATTATCTTGCCATAGAATTAGATCAGCATAAATATTTAAAAAAACTGTGGACACACTCAACCTCTTAATGGAAGAGTTTTGGACAAAGCCAAAAAATAATTGAGGGAGGACAAAGGTTCCCAAAAGGGAATAATTTTTAAATACTGCTCTTAAAAAAATAGAAAGTTGATAGAAAAACAAGTTTTGCATTACTATGCATTGTCCGGAGGGCATGATGTTTGAAACTCTTACGTTTATCATTTTTGGTTGCTTCATTTCTGAATGATTTACCAGAAAACCACAAATTTCTGAAGAAATATGGGTGTGATAGAAAGGTTATAAAACAGCATTTTACATTCTATTGCTCTTGAATACAGTTATCTTGGCAGCAATTATATGGTGCATTTAATTTTATACTTGTAAATATTTATCAATGGTATATTTGTCAATAACAGCCAGTAGTTTTTCTTCTGTGGTCACCCCGAGAAAAGCAAGGGGAGCAAAAACTGAGCAGATATACTCTGTGTCTTTCTGTAAATAGCATACAGTGCATGTGTGTGTTTCAGCTTGTAGCATACCACAAAAATATTGACTTTTGTCCTTGTTCAGTGTGTTGCAGTCTGGAATGGATGTCATTTGGATACAATTGCAGCAAGCATAGTCGTTTGTAAGAAATTTGCATAACTTGACTCCATTAAATCATTATCAGTCAACATAATTATGCTATCATACTGAAGTGATAGGAGCTAGCATTTTTTATAGTTGGCATTATTGTTTGTTAAAACTTGAGTGCAGAATATAGCTGAGGTGACTGATGAATTGTTTTTCAAGTAGTTAAAATCTGATTGTGCTTCCAATAATAAATTCAACAAATGCACAAAATATAAGTGCAAAGCAACAAGCATTAATGTGAACAAACTGTTACAAGGAAAAGTAAGGATAATAGAAATTGTAGTGAAAATAGCAGGAACGTTGTCAGTGCAGTGCACTTTCAGCACCGAGTCTGCTTCAAGAAGACTTGATCAGTTCTGAAACTTGCAGTAACCTTGAACTCGGTCCAAGTCAAAGTAGCATCCCCCTCCCTCCATGGTATAGAGATGAAGGGAGCTTTTGCTTTGCACATGAAATGCTTGTCTTTATATATATTTTATAGGCTGTATTTTATCTTGCTTTCTTTCTTTTATTATTATGTTTATTTTTATTTCAATCAGTATCATAAGCAACTAGAAATCTGTAGTGAAAAATTCCTCTGGGTTAAGGAGGGAGTGCCAGGTCCTCTGGAAAAATTAAATTAAAAAAATTGAAGTGAAATAGTACATTCCAGAGACTCTTATTATTTTAGAACCTTCTTATTGAAGATGATAATTTCTGATTACCCTGTACTTTCAAAGTGGACAATACACAGGATATAAGAGAGTACTGCAGGTGAATGCACAAGAACCCTAAATATTCTGTACAAAAATGTAAACTGTCTTAAAAGCAGAAACAAATGTCTGTACCATCTAGTTTTCCCAATAATACACTTCACCAATAGCATATCATTTATCCCACTTTTTCTTTCATCTAGTATAATAATTCTCATTGCTCAGAACCTTTCCCCATATTCCATGTCCATAATCCTCTCTTCACCATGGTAACCTCCATAATATACTGTCAAATAACTCGGTGTCCCTTTATCGATATAGCCTCCAGAAATGGACACTGTAGGTGATGCCTCACCAGCAGACTCCATAATGATAGGATGGCATTTGCATTACCTATTGTCTTTTCCCACTGTCCTGTCACATAACGTAGAAATATTAATGTGCTGCAACGCACACATCTATTAACTCTTCCCACTGTCCTGTCACATAACGTAGAAATATTAATGTGCTGCAACGCACACATCTATTAACTCTTCCCACTGTCCTGTCACATAACGTAGAAATATTAATGTGCTGCAACGCACACATCTATTAACTCTTCCCACTGTCCTGTCACATAACGTAGAAATATTAATGTGCTGCAACGCACACATCTATTAACTCTTCCCACTGTCCTGTTACATAACGTAGAAATATTAATGTGCTGCAACGCACACATCTATTAACTCTTCCCACTGTCCTGTTACATAACATAGAAATATTAATGTGCTGCAACGCACACATCTATTAACTCTTCCCACTGTCCTGTTACATAACGTAGAAATATTAATGTGCTGCAACGCACACATCTATTAACTCTTCCCACTGTCCTGTTACATAACATGGCAGCATTAGCATGATACAACACACATTCTGCTTGGGATACTCATCACTTGCCATGGAAAAGCTGGCATTGTAGTCTAATTTGATTTCAATTTTGGCCTCCTTTTCTTGAAGATAGCTTTCTCTCTCTCTCTGTCCCATGTCATTTTAATTTTTTGCAGTGCTATTGAACATGTACAACAAGATTCATCCTAGGGATAAACTTTTTGTTGTTGTCTTTCCACCTTGGAGTTACTCCTTTTAACAAATGTACAGTCCTTGAATCCCCCCCCCCCCCACCACCACCACCACCAGTGTAGCACCCATCTTCCTGTTCCACTAAGGTCAGTTAAGATAGGTCCTTTTCATGGTCAACCATACTGATGGACCTGAACAATGAAGGGGTATCCAAACACTTAATAAACAGAAAAGTGCAGTCCATTAATATATGCACGTATGCTATCCTGCCAAGCTAAGCATTTTAATTTACTTTATGGTATATTGCCTATGTACTTAGCATGAAAACACTTTAGCCAGACTAAGCATAGTACACCGCATATGTCGCTAAAAAGGAGTACAGTTACCAAGGTATATACAAACACTACTCTTGGAAGTAAGCTCTTCCACTTCAGATTTTAATTCAAAAACTGGTAAATCATTTTGTATATAACATAACTGAGAATAAAAAGTTAAACGAAGAAGTTAAACAGAAGCCTAATCTACAACTTTAAAAATTCTTCACATTTTCATTTTCCTCCAAACGCAAAAATTATATGGATTAGGATAATCTAGTATAAGAGCTAAGAACTGCTTTAACAATTATTAGAAAATTATAGTTTAAGATGCAGGTGGAATAATTGTATCTTAAGCTTTATTCTTGAAGGCATAATTATTCCTTCAAACATTAAGAAATATAAATTCCAGATAAAAAAATGCTGTTAGCCTATATGTTCACAGTGGCTGGGTAAAATTCACAGATCAGAGAGCACACTAAGTATAGCAGATGAATAATTTATAAGAGTCTATTCAAAAGAAAACAGGAATAGTTTTCCCCTCAGTTTTAGTTAAAATAATTTTGAAAACAAAATATAACCCATACAGTAACGTGAACAAAGTATTGCATAGGGAACAAGGTGGCATGATGAAATCTTTTTTTAATGTTTGCACCTTTTTATTGCCGTATAAATGCACATGAAGCTATCTCACAAGACTAAAACTTAAACCTCTTGACAAAATCACAGCAGTTTCAAATGTACAAGCTCTACTATAATGAGCCATTAATATCCAAATACCTCTTCATAAAACAGTTGCATGCACTTATATTATGAGTACTTTGTGTTTTCATGAATGGCAGAACATGACTTGAATGTATTCTATGTTCCATGCCTTTTCACTACAAATAAATGCTGTGTTTATTTTAATAACAGAAAAAAGTCAAAGCCCAAATACACATGTATGATTAACATATAACTACTATCATTGTAAGAAATGTTTAATATTGCACATGACTTGTTTTTGTCCAAGCACTTTGAGGCAAGAAACCACACCACATATACCATCATGATCGGTTTTATTAGCACAACACCATGAATATTACAACACACATATTTGAACTTCTAAATAATTTCATAAAGCATATTAAATATTAAGCATTCTCTCACATATGTTAAACGACCTATAGAGCATTACGACAGTACTCAGCATTGCCCACCCACCCTCAAAGAAAGACAAGCCTTCACTTTAACAAAGTTGTTTTTGTGTTTAAATTACCTGTTTAACTGTTGTAGGCTACACACACAAGTGTGATAGCCATTTTTGTGCATTTAAAGTGTTTTTTGATTGTATCTGCTTTATTTTCTGAAAAAAAAAAATATAAATATATATATATATATATATATATATATATATATATATATATATATATATATATATATATATGCTTGTTTTCCCACCTTTCTAAGCTAGTATAGTCCAGTTTTCAGGTTAGTGCTAAATTGAGGGCTGTGTTACAAGTTTCTGTGTTTGCTCATACCTTACTTGGATAGAAGGAAGTTTCTCTGTTCACCTGTGAGATTTGAGAAGCCTATCTGTCCCTGGAGGAGTGGTTTCAGCCCAGAAATTAGTAGCTTATTGGCCATTTTGGGCTAATTTCTCTCTCTCATTTCCCTGCTATAAAACCCGCATTAGCGTGGTTTTGCGCACCGGGCAACGCCGATTAGCTAGGGTATAACTATTCCCAGGTCCACAAAGTCTACTCTTCAATTTTTTTCCTTGGAACTAGACAAACTTTCAACTTAAGCACTCAAACCATTCACTTCTCAGCCTGGCACTTGCTCAAAACAGATAGCAAGCACTAATAAACCTTAGCACTAGACCCCCACCTATACTGTAGAGACGGACAAGGCTGTCTATTCGACCTTACCAGCCAATCAATAAAACAGCTCACTGTACCTATCTAGGCATGTCCAAAGGGCAGTTTCAAGTGTACTCTCTGGTCCAACTGGTGAATCTGGGCATTTTGAGGCAATGTTACAACTGCCTCATGTACACAGACAACCCTCTCCTCCTACCACCAAACACTAATACATATGAGAGATGCAATTATACAGCCAAACTGGAGGCTAAGTTCTCTCAACACAAGACTGGACCAGACAGTCAAGAGGAGAAGGGAATTACTTGCATCACACCACCAGTCTCACATAGACCTATGAAACCAGCACCGGAAAAAAAACACATAAATACACAAAAACATACTGAGAGACTCTAAATAAAAATTTGCAAAAGCAACATAGACCTCCAAAGCAGACATCCAAGCAACCTCCAACCCCCCCAACACAAACCATGAAACACATACTTCATAAAATCAGTGTGCCATGCAATCACAGCCCTTAAGGCAAAATAACACACCCAACACACTAGTAATAGGTGACTATAGTCAGGCACACTGCAGTCCCACTCACTAGGTTAAACAAGAAGGTTACTGTTAGCAGCCTGTCGGGTGGCAGGATCCGCCACATAACACAAGCACTCGGGTCACTCCAGAACAAGTACAAATATGACTCTGTCATTGTCCATGTTGGTGTGAATGACCTGAGCCATACCTCCCTGTACTACATGAAGAGACATGGAAGAGCTGTCTGATCAGGTAGTCCAGGCCGGTATGACCCTGACCCTGAATAGCATCCTGCCCTCACCAAGAAAGATACCATGGTATAAAGAAATAATTATCAATTTCAACAATTGGCTAAGCTTCTGGAGTCATTCAAAGGGGATCCAGTGTCTGTCAGCCTGAGATGACATGTTCGACAAGCCACGCTGCTTCACTAGAGATGGCTTGCACCTGTCACCCTTAGGCTTTAGAATACTGGCCAAGGCTCTTGCCACCCCCATAGTGCCTTTTTTAGGCAAGGCTCAAAAGACAAACCCACCACCGTAAATAGCACAAGTAACAAAAAACTGAGGGTAATGCTACTGAATGCCAGAAGCTTAAATCTCAAAATGCACGCACTCGAGGCACTCCTCAGTATGGAGAAAATTGATATATGTGCAGTAACAGAAACTTGGTTTAAGGCTCCAGAGAGCACCCCAGTGCTACCAGGCTACAACTCATACCATGCATTTTGGACACAAAACCCAGACCGAAATACAAAAGGTGGGGGCATATCCATATTCATCAAGGAAACCCACACCTCCAGGTTAGTGGCACAGCATGATTCTTCAGAGATCATCCATGTGCAACTAACAATGGGCAAAATTGCAACTCAAATTGTAGCTTGTAACAGATCACCCACCATGTCCCAGGACCCCCATTCCGCATTTCTGGAATCACTGGGAAACATAAAGGTCCTACCAAACACCCTGATATTGGGTGATTTCAATTACCCAAATATTAACTGGGAGAACTACTCAAGTAGTAACTCGCTTGCCCAACATTTCCTAGAATTTATAAACTCAAACGTCCTGGATCAGCTGGTCAACACCCCCACCAGAGGTGACAACATATTGGACCTGGTCATCCCCAACACGGGCGACCGGTGTTCCACACCGGAGTTCACCCCCTCGCTGGTTAGATCTGACCATAAACTAATCACTCCGGATATCCACATTCTGCCCCACAACCCCGGTCAAAGAAACCACCATAAAAAACTTTTCAAAAGCAAACTTCACGTTACTTAATACCAAGGTGGAAAGTTTCAAATCCCTCATGCTAAAGGATAATGCTGCCCAAGCTGCAAAATCCTTTACTAATGCATTCTACAGGCACCTACAAGAATGCATGGATCATGCTATCCCAAGCAAAACCAAGACTCACTCCTCCAAGAAAAGGAAACCAGTCTGGTGGACCCCTGCCATAAACAAGCTATACAACAGGAGGAGGAATCTAGTACAGAAGAGAGTAAAATCCCAAGAGGAGAAGACATCCCTGATCAGTATCAGCAAGAAACTACGATCCCTCATAAAATCAACCAAGGCTAGCTTCGAAAGAAAAATTGCCAAGGACTCCAAAGATAACCACAAGGCATTTTTTAGCTATGTCAAAAATCTAAGTGGCAATTCCCAGATCTGCTCAGAGTTAGTGCAGAATGGAACAAAGCACACTGAACCAAAAAGGGCCCTTAACCATACCAGAAGAGTGTAGTGCCCCTAAAATCACAGACACTCGGGTTAAAATAGCCCTCTCCAAAGCCAAAAACACAGCATCAATGGGACCGGACGGTGTCCCAGGCTGCATCCTACATGAGCTCAAAGATGAACTAACTCCTCATCTAAACACACTGTTCAAACTCAGCCTCTCCACAGGCTGCGTGCCCATAGAGTGGCGCACAGCAAAAGTGGAGCCACAACTGACCCCGGGAATTATTGCCCTATAAGCCTGACTAGCTTGGTCTGCAAAGGCTATGGTGCACATCATCATGGATCTCATTAACAGAGACATTAGGGACCTCTAAACACTGGCCCCTCTCCAGTTCAACTTTAAGGGCAGATCATGCCTCCTAAACCTGGTGGACGTCTTTGAGACAGTTACTAAAGCTATAGACCTGGGAAAGGTGGCCCACACAGCCTACCTAGACCTCGCAAAGGCCTTTAACACCATTCCCCATTCTGGTATTATAGACAAGCTCATCAGCCTGAACATAAACCCCTACGTCATTAGATGTATTGCCAACTGGCTCATGGACAGAACCCACATGGTAAGAGTTGCGGGAGCTAGGTCTGACTCTAAACCGGTTACAAGTGGCATTCCCCAGAGCTTAGTCCTAGGTCCCCTCCTATTCGGTATATACTTCTCAGAGGTACAGGCAAGCACAGGAGGACTATGGCTGACCAAGTTCGCAGATGACTGCAAACTAGTGGCTATAATTGACTCTCCAGCTGACACAGACATCCTCCAAAAGGGTCTCACTCTGACAGATAACTGGTGTCAAAACCATGGCCTCAAGCTAAATGCCAAAAAGTGCATAGTCATCCCCTTTGAAAAAAACAAATTACCCATAAATTACCACATAGGTGGTAGCCCCCCTAAATACAGAAGATGAAATAAGGGATCTGGGGACCCAAGTAGATAGTAATCTCTCCTTTAATAATCACTGCCAAAGTGATTAGAAAATCCTTCTATGTGGCCCACCTAATCACAAAAGGGTTTGCATTCAGATCAAAAGAGGTCATTGTGCCCCTCTAAGAATCACTCATCAGACCCATCATAATAGAGTACAATGTCCCATTTGGGATGTACCTTACAAGACACCTGCAACAACTGGAAAGACCACAGAAGTACCTCACCAAGAGGATCACTGGACTCAAACAGATGCCCTATGCAGTTCGACTGAAGAAACTCCAGCTGTACTCTTGCATACTGCCTACTCAGAGGTGATCTCTGCCTGACATACAAGGCCATGTCCAACCCAGAATTGATGGACATGCTCCACCTAAAGCAAACCATATCCCCTCGAGCCACACGCTCTAGGGATCTAAACCTCACCACAACAATAAATAGGATGTGCTGGAGGGATAGATTCCTGTCTCAGAGACTTCCCATGCTCTGGAGCAAAATTCCGATCTACATTAGGCAAACCTCCTCACTAGATTGCGACTATTTGGCATGGTATCTTATAAACGTGATAACATTAACCATTGCCACATCAGAGCGATACAAGTCTAAAACTACTCGATACAATGTACTTACAAAATAACCTTCATCAAACTGTGCATAATTCTGGATCTTTGTATGTACATATATATGTATGTGTATATGTGTGTATCTATGTGTATATATATATGGGATCCGTACAGATCTCCGACTGCATTTTTCAGCGAATCCTTAATCGGTGAACACACTTTTGTGTAGTGCCAGTCGTACTATGGTGCGGATAAGGGAAGATTCCCTTTTCCCCACTGTAGTTCAACCTCCGAGTGAGAATATTAAAGTAGGGGGGTGTGGGGATGCAGAGGGGCTTGCCCCCTGCATAAAAGTATATATTTTTTTTAATACACTTTAACGAAAGTGCTTTTCTGGTGAAAATGCTTTTGTTAAAGTGTGTTCGGTGATTGTGGATTTGGACTATTGAACTTTCGTTCAGTAGTCCAAGATATATATATATATATATATATATATATATATATATATATATATGTGTGTGTGTGTGTATATATAAAAAAAATGTTGTCATTTTATTTTAGCAGCACCATCCCCCGATCATGCCTGCATTGCAAGAGCAGTGCCTTCCCAATCACTGGGAATGGTCAGAGCAGCCTGTACGTGCTTGGCCTGCATGCACTTCCCCAGGTTTCTACCACCAATGAAGAAACTACCAGTTATAGTGGGGCAAAGGCCTAAATAACTATATGGACACTTACTAAATATAGCCATATAAACCTAACCATTCCTAAATGAGTGAATTGCTTAAATAACAGGATTTGTGTTAACATGCACTTCTAAAGGACAGTGGGTCTGAAACTCAACTGCTTCCTTGTTGAAATGTAGTAGTCCTCCATAAATTGCTGGAACCACCATTTGAGGCATAGAGCAAAACATGGCCAAATCTGGACATTCTTCAAAACTCTGAGCAAATGAGAGGTATGACTAGAGCATTACTATGCCTAGCTATACAACCTACTGTTCTTTACCAATGACCTGAACTCCGCACCACTTTTGTGAAGCTATCCAGCCTTACCATACTTGCTATGGAAATACCCCTCTTCCTTACCTTGCTACCTCCATGGAGACTTCTGCTGCCCCCCCTGCTTGCCTTGAATTGGTCCTACTCATGGACCCACGGGGGGAAAAACACTGATATGAACTCTTACCTCCTAATAATCTTGTAAACTCTTAACTTCTCTCATATTTGTTACCAGGCCTACCAATTGTTGGTCACTTCAGCATGGGGGAATCCAGAATAACTGAAATCCCAAACCAAATAGACTGAACTAGTCCCACAATTCATATTTTAGTCTACCCAGCTGCTCCCCATAATGATCTCACTTCCTCCCCAGACTATTCCTTAATTTTAACCCTTGCTTCCCCCTGCTGCACTTACTCCTTGCATCTTATCATTTTTCTCAGTCCATACTTTAACCCTCTCAACCCTTGCCAACCCCAATTACTTCCTTTATTCACCTGAAAGTCCCTTGGACAGATACGTCTGTGACCAAACTTTTGATTTTGCTGATACTTTTCATCTTTGACCCAAAGAGCAAAGGTAAAGGCTATTGCATAAAAAATACACAGTAACCAAATCCTTTTAGAGCTGGAAGGAAACCATAGCACACAGAAAAAATGCCCACACGTTCTTCTGAAGGGTTTAAAAATGCAATAGCATTATATAGTGATAATGAACAAGTACTGGACCCTATAGGTATGAAGTGTTAGCACAATTAAGCCACCCTTCAAATGAGCCTAGAACAAAGATTTGGCAGGAGTTGAGTGAGGCCCTGGACAACCAGTATTGTAAGGGAATTTTTAATATAGGCTGGTTAGCCATAGACAGGAAATATGACATGAGTAGACAGGAAATATGACGTGAGAAGTGGATGGGGCACCAGATGATTCTGGACAATGAAACGGGAACAATAATTCACGGAGATGGAGATGACATTAAGAAAATATACCTATCATCATGACAAACGGGGGGGGGGGGGTATTCCTGTACAATAACTTGAACATTAATCCAAGCTATGACAGGAAACCTTGAAATCAAATGTACTAAAGATGAGTTTGTGAGACTGGAGGGGCTGCACAGAATGTGGCTGTTCAGGTGGTGAGGTCCTAGACTGGAGAGGATGCACAGAATGTGGCTGTTTAGGTGGTAAGGTCCTAGGCTGGAGGGGCTGCACAAAATGCGGCTGTTTAGGTAGCGAGGTCCTAGACTGGAGGGGCTGCACAGAATGTGTCTTTTTAGGTGGTGAGTCCTAGACTGGAGGGGATGCAGAAAATGCGGCTATTTAGGTGGTGAAGGCCTAGGTTGGAGGGGCTGAACAGAATGTGGCTGTTGATGTGGTGAGGTCCCATGGATGGCATTTTGCAGATGTGATATAAAAAGTTGAAGTTCATTAACATTTGACAGTCATTTGTTGGCAGCCTCACAACTGTTGTACTTAGTTAAATTTTGTTAGAAAACTTGAAATTATTCATCTTGCGGTCCATGCCATGAGCTTCTGTCTCATTGTGCTAAACTCCATCATGATATTAATAAAGGGCTAAGTGGTATTGGATGACCAGCTCTTTTCATAATACTGTCTTAGTTATGGATTGTCATTTTGTAGCATAAGATCTTTAACAAATTGCTATTGTTAGTGATGTTAATTTATTTTTTTATGCCTACAGTATATACAATAATATTCCTGTTCTCCCTATCTATACGCAACACCAAGAAATATGCACCATTGCTAGTAAGATGCAGTTCCCCCTTATATATTATACACAGTGTATATAGTTTGATATTTGGGGGATGGTGGCAGGAAATATAATGTTTTCTTTGTATATTGTTTCTGGGTTCGTCATTGTATGATTTCACTCTTTTTTTGATGGTTGCACATATTTCTGATGTTTATAATTGTTACAGTTGAAGTCTTTTTATACTGAAATTATCTTCAATAAAAGTTAAAAAAAAAAAAAAAAAAAAGTTGATCAGCAGTCGCACTGCACAGAATAAAGCTTCCTGTCTGAAATCACCCTTTGGATAGAAATGTTTAAGGACAGTGCAGTCACTCACAAGGGGGTGTCCTGTGTAAAAGCTCAACTTTAGTGGGGTTTTTTTCAGCAGGGAAAAAAAATAAGATGAGAGAGGAGCATAGTAGGGAAGTAGAAATGTAGCATAAGATGATAGGAGGTTACTTAGGCTATTGACCCGGAGGTCATTTCAAGCCTAGCCATTTTATCCCAATGTATGGCCACAGATATTCTAGTCAACAGTGAGAACTGTATTTAGTAATAACTGCCCATGTCCAGGAGTGTTGTGGGTGCTATCTCTTTTAAGAATTCATGGTGCCCCATCTACTCGCTCAAGTTCTTGTTGAACAGTGTCATAGAAGTGCCCTGCTTCACATGAACTGGCAGCCTATTCCAAAGACACAGCAGTTACTGGGAGATGAATCTGTCCCTCCAACACATCCTATTCAAGTCACAGGCTATATTTACGGTCCTGGAATGAGTATCTCTAGTCCTGTTTGATTTATGGATTTGCAGCAAATTCATTAGGATTGAGTCAGAGATTGCTCTGTAAGCCAGGCATAAGTGTCCCCTAAGACATCTATACGATATTGAGTAAACTGACAGGGACTTTAGTCGGTCTTTGTAAGGCACATGCTGGTGTTCCTTGATTTTCCTAGTTAGAAACCTCTAAGGTCTCTCCAATTGCTGCAGGGGCTTTGTACAGTACATGCCAAAAGGGGCATTATATTCAATTATGGGCCTGATTAGTGATGAATATAGAGGAGCTATAACCTCCTGTGCTCTATAGGCGATACCTTTGCTAATCAAGTGTGCTACGTAGAATGCCTTCTTTACTACAGTAGACATACAGTGGTCAAAGTTAAGGTCACAGTCTACTTGTGATCCCAGATTTTTATTATTTGTAGGTACATAGGGTATTGTTGTGAATCTAATAGTGTGAATCGACATGGTTTTTGCCAAAGGGAATGATGATACATTTCTTTGCATTCAGTTTGAGACCATGACCAAGATACCAGTCATTAAGTTGCCTAAGACCCTTCAGAATTACACTGACATCATTTGGGGATTCAGTAATTGCACCCAGTTTTCAGTCATCTGCAAATTTCATCACCCACAGCCTCTTAGTTTTGGCCTGAACATCTGAGAAGTGTATACCAAACATTAGGGAGCCCAGTGATGATCCTTGTGGCACCCCACTGGTAACAGATCTGCTGGATGATGTGGAGTCACCCACTTTGATAGTGTGTGACTGGTTTGTGAGCCATTTGGCAACCCATCTTACAACAAAGGGGTTTACATTCAGTTTGCTAAGTTTATTGGTAATGCCTGAGTGTGTGATTGTGTTCTAGACCTTTGCCAAGTCAAGATATGGTGTGTGCACAGATTTCCCCTCATCAGTAGCCTTGGCCACATTTTTGAAGAAATCCACCAGGTTTAACAGGCTGAATCTGCCTTTGACAAAGCTGAATTGGGTCATACCCAGGATTTGGAGGTTGCCTATGTTTTTAGTTATGAGATTCATGGTGATATGCTCCAAGCTTTACAGATGAGGCTGGTCAAACTTATGCATCTGTAACTCCATGGGTCTGTTGCAAAGCCACCTTTGTGGAGGGGAATATCTGTTGCTTTTCTCTATTCTGCAGAAACAAAGCATGTGGTTAGGCTGTGATTGAATAAGGCACTTAATAGTGATGCTAGCTCATGTTTTAGTTTAGAAGACAACCTGGGATGCTGTGTTGTCCCATAGAGGCTGTGTTATTTGCCTTACACAAGGCATTAGTGACCTGCCCTTCAAATATATAGGGTGGGGGTGAGGGTTGGGGGCAAAGTTTGTGATACATTTGGAGGGGGTGAAATTTTCACCAACTCTGTCCACTAGCAGGTTTGCTATCACTGTGGGATTAGTGTGCGTGATACCGCTAGTCACTAGTTCGGCACATACATGGGTTCTACCTTTTAGGCTACGTGCATAGCTGTAAAAGTCTGTATGGTTTTCCTTGGCTGTGATTGCTAAATACTTCTCAAACCTACACTTATAGGATTTGACATGTTGTCTTATTTGCATGTTGGGGCTTCACCTTGGTTTTCTGAGACAGCAACTTTGCATTTGTTGTAGAGTTTGTTGATGCTGGATGTCCACCAGGGTGGTTTGTTTTCACCTGGGGCTCTGGCTTTGATTCTCTCTGGAACAGCCAAGTCTATACACTTATAGAAGTGGATTGCACAGGGCTTTAGTGTAAGCTTTGGTGTAGTTAACACTTCCAGCTGGAGGTGGTGCTTGGAAGGCATTTATACCTTAACCTAGGGAAGGCATAGTTTGCTTTGGTGAAAATTTTTATTTGAATTTCACCCTTTGTGAGTCCTGGTGTTAGTGCCAGTAAGAAGGTAACTGATTTGTGGTCAAATTTGACTAATGATGGTGCGACAGTTGTGGTGGTACAACTGTTTGTCATGTTAGTGAGGACCAGATCTAGTATATTTATTTTTCTTGTTGGGGTTTGAACTATTTGTTCCAGGGCATTTGAGTTAACAAAGTCAAGGATCTTTTGCGCTAGCGTGTTAGGGCTAGAGGAGGTTTCCCAGTTGATGGTGGGATAATTGAAATCCTGCATGACCAGAGTGTTTGGCAGTATTTGGATTCACCCTAGTTTGGTCAAGGAGGCCTCCTGCACATCATGATCCATGGTGGGAGATCTATAATTAGCTATGACTTGAATGGGGTCTTACTCACAGTAATCTGAACTTGTAATAAATGCATGGAGTTGTCCAATCTAACCAGTCAGGAGGTGAATTTATCCCTAACATAGAGAGAAACACTGCCTTCTTTGGTTTACACAGGTTCACTTTGCGGTCAGAAGGTGTGGAAGACATTGTAGCCCTGCACAACTGGGGTATTCTGAGGCCTTGAACCAGATTTCTGTGGTTGCACAGACATCTACATCCTCCAGTGATAGATGTTATGAAGATATGTGAAGGCTGCCAGCCTAGCTAGATAACATTTTGTAGATCTTTCATTTGTAAATATTAATGTAAGCCACATGCTTGTTCCCTTTGTTAAATGTTGAACTTTAAACATGTAACTACATTGCCCTATGCTGGAGGAAAGCTGATAATTCAAGCATTCTATAATTGTTTGATCTCAAAAGTCAGAGCTGAGATGTCTGGATGAAGGAATCCTTGCTATTGTTTTGAGACCAGAGTTAATTGGTAGAATTTTCATGTATAATGTCTATTATTGCTGTAGCTTTCTCACCCGGTGAAAATCAAAAGGGCCCAGTAATCAAGGAGCCTCAATCCTCACCACTAACACCAGTAAGGGGTGTCCACATTGGGAAGGATAAATACAAGAACAAGCAAGTGGCTTACATTAATATTTACAAATGACAGAATTATCTGCAACATTTTATCTAGCTAGGCTGGCAGCCTTCACATCTTCACATACCACCCCCCCCCCAGAGAACTCAAGCTAGTTTTCAAGTGACCCTTGAGAAACGTTGATTGAGAGGGTAGGTCTATCTGAGTATACCTTACCGCATTCCCTGTTTTGAGAGCCTATCTGCGTTGGCATTGCTAATCCCACTGCGGCGCTGCACTGCCATATCACATGCTTGCAACCCTAGGCTCCATTCACTAGCTGTGCCCCTTCTGTTCAGGCTATAGGGTAGTAATCACTGCCACCAGGACCCTTCCTTATCAGCTACTAAAAAGGCCCTTAGCAAAGGGTGTCCAATTATTACTGTGCAATATTATTATCCAATTGCTAAGTATGACTGAACAGCAAGACAATTGAAGTGGCTTTGTACAGTATCACTATATACATGCAGTGTACCTTAGAGCTCAAATTATCTGTACACAAAACAGCCACAGTTGAAAGGTTTAAAATATTTAATAATAAAGAATACAAGACAATACTTCTTAATACACAGTGCTAGTCAAGAGGTCAGATATTACAGGAAAATGCTTAAAATAATACAGTAGAATAGTTTTGACATCAATACAGGAAACAGCTAGACTAAGCTCCCCATTTCTAACAGCAATCACAGTTCTAAAAACTTACATATAGAGCAAAGCAGTGCTGGTGATGCTGTCATTACTGAAAACAAATGCAAAATGCTCTGAGTCACTCTCTGGCTGTCCTAAAATTGATAACATAGTACTACTGATTAATTTCAGATTGCATCATTTTTTTCTCTGGTTCAAAGGATAACAGAAACTCAGTTAAGCAGCCCTTTTGATCTTGCACCTGGTCAGGAAGCTACAGCAACAAAAGACATACATACAAAGTCTAACAATTACCTCTGGTCTCAAAACAATAGCAAGAATTCCTTCATCCAGACATCTCTGCTCCGAGTGTTGAGATCAAATGATTATACAATGTCTAACTTATCAGCTTTCCTCCAGCAGAGTGCAATGTGGTTATATTTTTGAAGTTCAACATTTAACAAAGAGAACAAGCATGTGGCTTACATTAATATTGAAAAATGACATAATTATCTACAAAAGTTTATCTAGCTAGGCTGGCAGCCTTCACATATCTTTACAGAAGTGCTTCCAGGGTGTGCACTTTTTGGTTTAAGCTCCTAGTGTTAGCAGCATAACCCTTATTTTGTTATGGTTGGCAATTTTCATGTTGGCATTTTTGCTTTCGAGACCTTGGCTAAAAAGGCACTATTGCGGAGGCAAGAACCTTTGCCAGCAGCCAAAAACCTAGTGGTGCCAGGTGCAAACCATCTCCGGCAAAGCAGTGAGGTTTATCGACCATGTCATCCCAGGCTGGCAGAAACTGGATCCACTTTGAATGACACCAAAAACTAAGCCAATTATTATACTGTGGCATCATTCCAGGTGAGGGTAATATGCTGCTCAAGGCTAGGGACATACCTGCTTGGGACACGTACTTGGAGAGCTCAGTCATGTCTCTCTTCATATAGCCCAGTGAGGTCCGTCTCAGGTCATTCATTCCAACATGAGGTATGACAGAGTCATAATGGTACTTGTTGTCGAGAGACCTGACTGCATGCGTAATCTGAATCCTGGTACCAGACAGGCAGCTGACCATGACTTTATCTAACCTGGTGAGTTGGACATCCCTGTGTCTCACTATAGAGACTTAAATGACAAGAAAATTTTGTTTGAGTGTTACACCTTAAGGACTTGGTAAGTGAGGCACTGGTGTTGCTATGAGAACTGTTTGTAGTAGTCTTTTGTTTTGGAGGGCTCTGGTGTGTCTAAGTTTTTTTTTGAGAACCTCCTTGTATGTTGATTTGTGTGTTGAGTGTGTACTACATGTATCATGAGTGGTACTATGTGCATGAGTAGTGGTGGGTGAGTTGACAACCTCATCAGTGTTAATGTTTTGAGTGAGAGAGAGAGAGCAGATATTCAATATTCTTGGTGTTGATACATTTCTTGTACTCTACTAGGATGAGTTATTAGTAGAGGGTTGACAGTGAACCTGAGGCAGTTGCTACACTGCCTCAGGAGACTCAAGTCTAGAAGACTGACAGGAGAAACAAGGGTACTCCAACTGTCCTTAATGATACATTTGAAGAACTGTTATCAAAAAGGGGTGGTTTCAGGACTGATCTAATAGGTGCTCTGCAGATGGGTATTTCTGACTGGGTTTTTGACTGCTGATTTAATTGGTCCCAGCTCGCTAGCAATACTGCTTAGACCAGAGATGTACTAAAGAAGAGGACTACACTAATGTACTACAGTAGTATCTAAGGGAAAAATTGTCAAAATTATCTGTCTAGCTATGGCAAACAATTGTGTGGCAGTGCTGCACGACGTGCAAACAAGCAGAAACCCACTCAAATGCAGGGCTTAAATACCACAAGATAAAAACTTAAAAAAAATAAAAAAAACTTTTAAAAAACTCAAAAGAACCAATGAGTGTGCTTATTTCAAGTCCTAGACCAATCAGCACACTTCTCTCAGAGGGGTGCAGAAGAGCTCCTTCCAATCAAAGATGGCTTGGAAAATGTGGTCAGGATAAAAGAGCCACTACAAACAGATCCAGATGCAGCAAGCATGTATCTGGACTATGCAACATCTACTAGCTACACTAATTTAGGTGGGAAACACTAAAAAAAATGATTAATTCAGCAGAAAACAGCCGTGAGACAATAAAAATGTTTTAAATAGTGGAAAAACAGCAAGGAGATACTAAAGAATGTTTTAAACAGTAAACAAATAAGTTAAGACACTGCTTGGCAGGAAAAACGGAACAAACCAAACAGATGCTTTGCAAACAGTGAAAACAGCAACAGAATGGCACAGTTAGGCAGACAAATGCAGTAAGTTCAGCTCAGATTAAATAAACTGGCTAGGGCAGACTTTTAAGGAAAAATAATCAGAATGAACTGTGGTGAGATTGCTGGGTTGATTTTGTAATTCATTAGACCATAATAACTATACTGCTTGGTTTTAGTGTTCTTTACATTGCAAGATCCTGCCATCAGTTGTTCAAAGGATGGCATGTGGTGTTTATTCACAAGATAGCATACAGACTACAGTGGTAAGAAAATTTGTATAATAGTAGACCTACACTGCTCCGAACCTGTGAAATGATTGCTTGTAATGATGCAAATTTCTACATTGTTGTCATAACTTTGCATGTGATAAAATGTTTGGGGAAAATAAGGGAAATTACTTGGGACCACTAGGATGGGGTCAACAGCTGACACTCCTATCTGTTTAAGAGTAGTTTGGCATTTACTTATTCTAGAGTGTGTGCTCCTAACAAAAGGTGTAAATAACTTTATCTACTTGTTTCACGTTCCTTTTTCTGTTTTACATATGTTATTCCACTTGAATCTCCATGTTCACTAAATTAGCAAATAATGTTTTGTGGAAAAACTGGAGCATGGCAGAAGGATTAAAGAGAGTGAAAGAGAACCACTGGAGTGAGCTCTCTGAGATACAGTTGTGGAACTGTCCGGTCTTCACCGGAAAAGTAAGTCAGCCATACATCAACTTTTCATTAGCTGGATAGAGTTTAATGAACTACTCCAATAAAACACCAAGACATATGCAAAGCAATTACATGAGTAAAAACAAAGCTGTAATCAAATGAGTATTTTCAATCAGGATGTTGGCAAGCAATGCTCAGGGAATGCAGAAATCCAGCCAGAAGAAAGACACAGATAAAGAGAATTGCAAGTTAGCATGAACCATAAGAATGCATGGTGCAAGACTTAACTTGCAGAAATGCTCTACCAGACTAAACAGACACTGAGTTTCTTTATATTTCTTGCTTCTGCGGGTCTGTTCTGGGTGATACCCTATACAGTATACTTAAATAGTGCACATCTTAAGCAGGGGAAAGGAATGATTTATACATATTCCCTCCCTCCCCCACTACCTCTACATTTATAGTAATCACAGCCACACCCACAGCTCATCCTCACATCACCTCCACCAATCACAGCTCCTCAAGTCATATCACATTATACCACACCAACTTGCTCCACACAAAATACTCCCAATCACTCTCATTCCACTAGGCATTTTTTACATTATCCACACTACTTCCCCATCCACATATAGTGCAACCCTAAATTCCTAATTCCTATACAGACCCCCCCCACCTAGAAACAACTTAAACTTTATAACCATGACTATCATGCAACTACGTCTAGTCTGTCTTCTCATAATTCTTTACAACACCACAAGTTTTCACTCTAGCAATATCCCTAAACTTAGTAGCACAACACTGCATTATGCACTCTCGTATACAGGCACCACACATTATAATAATATCTGCCCACAGTTATTCAAGAACTACATAACGGACCAATTCAGGACTAAACACATATGCTCTCATTCCTACTCCAAAAAAACACAATACTTTTTCACACTCCTCACCAAACTCCAACATCTGTATAACCATTTTAACTCTAGACTCACCATAAGTGGGGATATCCACCCCAACCCAGGCCCAAATCCATCCTGTCCAACTCAAACTGCTCCAACACAAATGTCAGAAAATAACATCCCCACTTTCTTCATCCCTGGGCAAATCAACAACAGCAGCAGCAAAACCAACCATCTTTTAATGCTAAATATTAATATTAGAAGTATCAAAAATAAAATACCTGAACTCCAGGCCACAATAGCACATTACTCCCCAGACATAGTTGCTTTAACAGAAACCTGGCTAAATAAAAACATAGCTGACTCAGAAGTTCTCCCTACCGGCTACAATATCATTAGACAAGACAGACCACTTTGTAAATGGAACTGCCTTACTGTACAAGTCAAACTTAACTGTCCGTCAATTACCAAACACCTACCCCTCCCCCAATAATTGGGACATACTTATCTCACAACTTCAACTTCACCCTAAAAGGGTCATCACCACAATTGTGATCTATATTCCACCTGGTAATACACCTGCTAGCCTTGAAGACTTCTTATCCTGGTGTTCTTCCACATACTCACAAGAAACCCTTATTCTGGGGGACTTCAACCTAGATTGGTTCACCTGTATATCAGAACCACCAAGTAATCTAATAAATCTCCATGGCTACCAGCAGCTAGTCCAAATTCCAACTAGATGTGATAAAAAATCTAAAAGGGAATCCATCCTTGACTCGGTCCTAAATAACAAACCCACATTGTACCCTCACACAGGCAGTCTCCCAGACACCTTAAGTGAACACAACATAATATACTTTATACGTAGTAGAACAAGCATATACAAAACCACTAACTATATATCCACTAGAAACACAAAAAAAATTCTCTCCTGAGGTCCTCAACACTTTGCTCTGTAACTGTGACTGGACCCCCCTAAAAACCCTCCCACTTGACCAGGCTGTAGCATACTTCAACAAAACATTTCTACAACACCTAGACACTGTTGCTCCATTGCGCAAAATCAAGGTTAGAACCTCTACAAACCCCTGGCTCAGTAAAGAAACCAAACAAATCCTCAAGTCCAGAGACACTGCCTGACTTTACTATCAAAAAAACAAAGAAACACAAAGCCTAACTAAGTACCAAGAACTGCGAACTGCAAAAATGCATTAGGCAAGACAAAAAATCCTACTACACAACATTACAAACTAAATACCAACACAACCCACAAAAATTTTGGAAAAATGTAAACCAGCTACTAAAATCCACCCAAAAGGCTAGCCCCAAACCAACAACGCCTGACACTAAAGTTCCCATTGAAACACAATTCAACTCCCACTTTGTGAACTCAATTCTATCCTTAGTATCACAGGACAGTTCCTTCCTCACTATCCCCCCAACACAAACAACACTAATACAAGCTTTACCCTCAAAACAGTTTCCACCACTTCAATCAAAAGCATGCTCTCCAAACTAAAAACCTCATCAACAGCAGCCGACCTACTCCCCAGCTATTTCTTGAAACTCACAGCAGATGCTATTGCTATCCCAGTCTCCACTCTCATAAACAGATCAATTGTTGAAAACTATGTGCCCAAACTCTGGAAAATATCCTATGTTACACCCATAAAGGCGGGACCTCCACTGAACTTAATAACTACAGACCCATTGCTTTACTCTCCCCCCTGGCCAAAATCCTAGAAAAATGCATTGATATCCAGATGCTAAACTATTTCCTAGACAGCAACATTCTGTCACCTACTCAGCATTGTTTCAGACCTGCCCATAGTACCACTACAGCCCTCCTCTGCTTCAGACACAGTAAACTGTCTCAAATGAAGGCCTACAAGTGTCATCTCTTTTTTTGGATATGTCCAAAGCATTTGACACAGTCTCACACCAAATCCTGCTAAACAAACTAAACCAATATCATCTATCAAATTCCACTCTTACCTGGTTCCAAAGCTTCTTATCTGATAGGTACCAAGCTGTGAAATGGGAAAATTCTCTCTCTCCTCAGCTGCCCATAACTATAGGAGTCCCACAGGGTTCCATCTTAGGACCACTACTATTCACGGTCTTCACAAATTACCTCCATCCCTCTACACAGCATGCATCTATAATTCAGTATGCAGATGACACTACCTTAATCTGTGCTGCACAAAACATTCCCATCCTCCTGCAAACAACTCAACTAGCATTCTCTGGTGATGAAAACTACCTTACCAAAGCCCAACTTATCCTCAATCCAAAGAAAACTCAGCTTATGATTATAACCAGTTCTAACAAAAACACTAACAGTCAATTCACTATCTACTCCACTAATGCTACTCCAATTGCTCCAGTGGCACAGGCTAAGCTATTGGGAATAACCATAGACTCCCACCTAAAATTTGATAGTCATCTCAACTTAACTATTAAAAAAGTACATGCCAAACTGGGGTCGCTCTACCGTATTAAACCATTTCTTACCAACAACACAAGATCAGCCATTGCTCGCTCCCAACTTCTATCCACCCTACTCTATGCATTTCCCATTCTGACTAATCTCAACAAAACTGAACTAAGCAAAATGGAAGCCTGCTGTAACAGAATTGCCCGCTTTGCTGCAAATTGCTCATATAGAACTTTGAGATAGCTCCACTGGCTTGCACTGCCCAACCTCCTAACCTACAATCAGCTTTGCCTCTTTCATTCTATCTATTACCTCCCCAATAAGTGTCCTGCCCTCAAAAACCTAGTACAGCATCACTCAGCCAAAAGGCCTCTTAGATCATCAAGCAAACTACTACTAGAAGTCACCAACAGCTACAATAGCTTTGGAGATGCACTATATAGTAGTTCATTGGCTAAGAAATGGAACTCTGTCCCTACAAGCATTCAAAACACATCATCCAAAGCCTCCTTTAAAGACCTCATCAGACAACATCTCAAGGAAAGTTGGCAGTGCCATGATTGCTCCCCAGGCTAGTGAAAGCAGATAACACATACATACAAAATCTAGAGCACTCGATAATAGTTTTCAATCTTACTCACTAACACTGGCTAATCTACAATGTATGTACTGTAGCTGTATACGATGTATGTATTCTACCTAAGTTCCAAATTTCAGCTGTACACCACAAATCTATTAATTACCTTTATTTTTAAAATTAATATTTTTGTGTTTGTTCTCTCCACTGTAACTGTTTATGTGCCACATACCACTGTAAAAACATGTCTTCTGCTGTAATTTGTGTCTATTCTGATCATGTCTAAATAACTAAATGTTTCTGTAATTTTTCTTTGTGGAGCTTTTCTCCCTGGGCCTCTGCTGAAAAAGGGGCTTTTCGGCTCAGTCAGACACCCCCGGTTAACAAATGTAAAATAAAATAAAAATAAAATTATCAAGCAGCATACAGATGACAAGGACACAAGAAACATCTGCAGTTCTTAAGATGAGCAAAAATAACTTCTGCTGTTTGTGCTCCCTCATCAATCCCTCCTTTCTCTCTTTCTCTCCCTCACTCTATTCCTCCTTTTAAATATACTGCAAGTGATCAACAGTGCAAATCAACATGCAGCAATAACTGCCTGTTTTAAGTTTTATCCATCAGTTTCTTAAAATCTAACCCATTGAGAGAGGGAACATTGAATTTTGTCTGGGTATTGAACCCAGAATACCCCACATTCAGCTTTGTTGTTACTGGGCCAACAAGGAGTATCTGGAAAAGTTAGTGAAACCAAATTGAAAAAGTGTGTGTGCATGCTTGCATGCATGCACTTGTGTGACTGCTTGCATACATTTGAATGTATAGGTTCATAGGTAAGTACTTGGCTAGCTACCATTGTGGACCATTTTAAACCTAGCCAGTTTTCCTCTTTGAGCTTGAATTAACCTATTTCATTTGGCTAGAAATTGGCCTTATCCAGTGCATGGTTGATAATTATATCTTCCCCCTAATAAAAATAACTGAGATCATACCATAGATAATTTGAGGGTCTCATGCATGGGGTAACGCATGTAGGAGCTGCCTCTGTCCATTATTAGTGCAGAGGGCATTCCTTGGGTAAATCTTCTATTTCTATGCATAGATTGAATTTGTACCTGAATGTAGACCGTGATAAACTATGTCTTATGTGGATGGGGGGGGGGGGGGTTTGTTACAGAGCAAATGGTATCCTCTTTGAGAAATACCTGCCCTGGAAAAACATTATTCTGCTGCAAAAGAGGTTTAGACAAGAGGATTTTAGATGCCATTTGACTTGCTGATATTTAGTAAATTCATCGGTACTGGGTTGAAGGATGGTCTTGTATGCCAAACATATGTAACCTCTTGGCAGTCTGTAGGATACCAAATATAGCGACAGGGGTTTGCATCAGTCCATGTAGGTTCATAGGAGTATACTAGGCTAATGACCACAAGGTTCTTTTTAAGCTTAGCCATACATCCCAAATCTCTGACAAGTTCTGATACTCTTGATAAGAGTAAGCATGGTTCTGGGAGATGAACCATTTACAGGTTACCTGTAAGTTCATTAGAGACGTAGGTGCCAAACCAGGGACAAATTTCTGGTTTCCCATCCTATTGTCCAAGTTGCACTTGAATTGGGTTATGGAGAATCTCTTCTTCGCATGGATGGGAGCTTTTGCCATAGACTGAGCAGTCTCTGGGATACATAACTATCACTCCAGCAGGTCCTATTTTTATCACAGGCAACATTTAAGTCTTTAGAATGGATAATTCTGGTGCTGTTTTTTTGTGGATATGCAGGAGGTCCATTAGAGTAGGGTCTGAGAATGCCCTGCATGACAGGCATAGATCTCCCCTCAAAAGCCTGTAGGAGACAGAATACAGGGATAGGGCCTTGAGGGAGTCTGCATAGGATATTTTACTTGCACCGTGCATTCTTTTAGTGAGGAACCTCTGTGGACATTCCAATTGTTGGATATGCCTGGTTAGGTATATACCAAAGGGGGCATTGTACACTGGGGTCATTGTACACTGTGATTGGTCTGATGAATACCAAATACAGTGGAACAATGACTTCCTTGGACTTAGATGCCATACCTTTTTTTATAAGTTGCACAACATAGAATGATTTCCTCACCACTGTAGACACATGATGGTCAAAGTCTAGATTACTATTTGTGTTTTCCCTAAGTCCCTGACTACTTGGTCAACTCTAAGGGGTATGTTGTCAATATGATAATTACCAGGGGTGGATGACTCCACAAAGAATACTATTATGCATTTCTTGGCATTTAGTTTTAGTCCATGGCTCTGACAGTTGTTTGTGTCAGGCCCTCCTGAAGAAAATTTGTGTCGGTGTGAGATTCAATGACAGCTCCTAATTTACAATCATCTGCAAATTTAATCGGCCAGAGAGCCCAGTCATTGGCCTTGACTTCTGAGAAATAAATGTCACAAAAGGGGTGGTCCAAGGACTGATCCCTGAGGGACTCCACTTGTGACTAGCCTTTTTGTAGGATATGTTATTTAGAATTCTTATCCTTTTAGTAAGGTTTATCTATGGGGATTCCAATGTTCCATGTGTCTGGACAGATACATTTCAAAGTGAGCATTATACTCAGTGATTGGCCGAATGAGGGCTAAGTTAAGTATGTATGCCTGTTACTGTTGCATTTGCAGAAATCTAGTAATGTTATTAGGCACTCCCTTACACAGAAAGCTTGCATTCCAGAATAAAGTGTCAGTACAAGTAAAAGATCTTGAAAGCTATTTTTTTGCAGATGAGTGAGACATTACACAAATAGGTTTGTAGGTAAGTACTAGGCTAGCTGCTCTTGCAGACCACTTTTAACTTAGCCAATTTCCCTTTCAAAAATGAAAATCAAACCCTGTAACTTGTCTGTCAGATAAAGATCTTAACCATTATGCCAACCCCTAAGCAGAGCATTAGTAGTACACCGTAAGCAAATTACGAACCTTCTATTGCACCCAGTGATATGTACATGGTAATATCTACATCATCATTAGTGTACATCTAGCAGTCGATTAAAAAAAAAAGTCAGCCAATGATAACCACTTGTAATGGTGAGTCCGCAGTTTAGTACCTTCACCATATCTTACAGACACAATATGAGCTGCGTAGGTAGTACTAGGCAATAAATCACCATTTGCAACTGACTGGACAAAACAGATGCAGGGACATTAGTAAAATGGCTTCAGTTTGCAATGCATCTTGTGCACCATGCATTTCAGATATCACCTCATTTTCCTTTATTTTGATATACTTCTGCATTTTTAACTTATGAGGGCACCTCAACAGGCAAGACATTATTCATTGAAGCAATAAGCATAAAGCACAGTTAAATGAGTCAGTGTATGTGAGTTGTGTAGTACAAAGATAAATTAATTTGTACATTTATAGCAAAGGGAGAAAGGGTTAGAAGAGAAAAATGAAACTTGTCTTGCTTCGTTGATCATGTAGTCCGATAAAATAAGTTAACATATATAACTTGTTAAATTTTATGTACAAGTGCTGTGAGACTGATACCCACGTCACGTATGTACAACCAGTGACTCGCCTTCTACATTACGCTGCAGTAATGTAGACATATACAAACATGCGCATGTATGTTGTGTGCGCATCTATCTGGCTGTTTATCCTTTCTAAAACATACACAATTTATATATATATATATATATATATATATATATATATATTTACATATTTATTGTCAGAAACGTAATTCATCTAAACCACAATTTGACTAACAGCACATCTCTTAAAATATGTAGTCTAAACACGTTATGTATGCAAATACAATATCGACAATATAATCATTAATGAGGAGAATTGCTGTGTTTGTGAGCTTGTGAAAAAGTTAATTTCATTTTTTTTTTTTTTTTTTTTTGCAGGTGCAAGCCCCCCCACCACCACCACAGAATTAAATATGCTAACACCATGGTTGCACCAGTTATAAAATCGGAGAAATCTCTCAGAACCAGCGAATAACTGCCAGATACTTTAACTAAAATAAAGAATATTCAATGGCAAGAAAGGCATATGGAAGCCTGTCTGAGATTTAAAATAGTTCCCAGAGGGCTTCGTGTCCTTAAAATGCCGACATTTGGCTCTGCCTATCCTGATTTACTGACTAAGTGGCAGCAACTAAATTTAGAGACCAGCTATGGTTACATGAGACTATTAATTGAACAGTATCAACAAAATGAGCAGGCTTTACTTCAAGAAGCGTTAGGGCTTGAAGAACAACTATTATCTACGCTTACTGATATTCAGCTTAACAATTTTCGTTCAGATCTAACTACCACCATGACAGCCATGGACAACAAGTTACTATTAATAAAAAAGAAGAAACTTGAACGCGACTGCTCTGATTTTTCAAGTGGGAACGTATTTCAATGACCGAGGGAATCCAATCGACCATATAATGATGTAACTAGAGCTACTACTGGAAATCATCAAGCTGAGCGTTAGTTCATCTCTAATACATCCTTCTACTTCCAGCTTAGCTACCTCTGAAGTAACAAATACGTTAAATGCTGAACAGCCTTTAAGCACGCAGTCGCTATCGCTCACAGAAAATCAATTTAAAGAAACTTTGGGATCCAAAGAACAAGTGGTTCGTAAAAAAACAACTATATTTGATGGATCTAATTCTCGTGACTCAGGAAAGGACATTAATAATCTCCATTTTCCTCTACCATTTCATGCCGAGAACAAACCTATCTAGAGCCCCCAATACAAAGGAAGGAAATGGAAAACTTCAGAAGGTCAGTTAGAGTTTCAACGCAAGTTGCTGAAACCAATTCAGCGGACTTAATAGTTAATGTTTCTACTTGTACTTTAACAGAACATGAAAAATCTGTTCTAAATAGAGGTCTTTTGTTTATTCCTTCACAGAATGTTGATGTTAGTGAACTTATTATTGATATTAAAAAGTTCACTAGAAATGTTGCTTTAGCTTTACAATTTAAAAATGATGATACCAATGTTAACAATGCTGTTTTTAAAAAACCTTCTGTTTATGTACCTCCTGTACACCCTATATTGGAAAGCTTTGAAAAAGCTTGTATGAATGATTTTTTACTACAGTTTGAAAATAATGTAATGAAACCTGAGTTTTTTAACCTAACAAAGGAAGAAGGATTGGCTTTGGATACATTAAAAAATAATATGGAAATAGTTATTAGACCTGCAGATAAAGGAGGAGCCATAGTAGTTTTAGATAATTTGTATTATGACAATAGAATCTTGGAACTACCATCAGATACAAGTACTTATGTCAAACTTGATTCTATGAATTTAGAAAAACTTATTAAAGTGATGCATGCTAATCTCTATGACATGCTAATGTGTTGTATAATAGATGAGAATTTATACAACTATTTCTTGGTTGAGAAGCCTCTAGTTCCAGTATTTAGAGGTCTCCCAAAAATACATAAGGATATAAATAATCCCCCACTTAGACCAATTCTGTCTGGAAGAGGTTGGCTAATGGAGAGCATATCAATTTTTTTAGAGGAAACAACTCAGGCCAATAGTAGATGATACCATATCTATTATTCGTGATACACAACATTTTTTAGAGACTTTAGCAAAACATAATATTTATGAAGAGATAAGAGACTCAGATTTTTTGGTTACTTTAGATGTTACTGCTCTATTTACGAGTATACCTAATGATGTAGGCATAGATTTTCTAAGACTATTTTTATTACAAAGAGGTATGTCTAACAATAAGGTTATTATGATTACCATGCTATTAGACCTGGTCCTCTCCAATAATGTTTTCACATCACAAGGTAGTTACTACCTTCAAATTAAAGGCGTAGCAATGGGCACGTCTTGTGCCAACTCATATGCTAATTTAGTTCTAGCATATTGGGAATTCACTTACATATTAGAACATGAAATCTACTCTAAATACATTAGATGTTACAGGAGATTTGTGGATGACATTTTTTTGATTTGGAGAGGAGATTTCATCACCTTACAGGAATTTATTGCATATGCCAATGGTACTACTACGTTCTTAGAATTAACTAGTACTACTTCTCAAACAAAAATTGAGTTTTTAGATGTGTTACTTAGTAAAGAAAATGGGGGACTCACTACTGAGGTGTTTCGCAAGTCATGTAGAAAAAATAATATACTCCATAGAGATAGCATGCACCCTTCACATATATATAAGAATATTATTAAAAATCAAGCAACACGCTTTTCAAGGATCACTAGTAATGATTCATTATTTGCAGAAGCTATAAACAATATAGAAGAGGAATTTATAGATAGGGGATATCACAAGAAAGAATTAAATGGTTTACATAATATAGAAAGTGATGGTAAGGATAGACCATTTATATGTAGAGCCACATCTTTAGTTAGGACTAGATGTAACTTTGCCAACAGCAATAAGAGAAGAATAGCATTACCATATACTAATAATAACTTTTCTGTAGTTAATATTATTAAAAGACACTAGAATATTCTACAACTTGATGAGAATATTATGAGAATAGTAGGAGATAGACCTGCATTTAGCTATAGGAACAGTAAGTCCTTGAAGAGACTATTATGTTATGGGAACAATAGACATGATGGTATAGCTTCACAAAGGAAAGTCACACATGCATGTCGTACTTGCAATCAGTGTAGTTACATTAAGAACTCCAATTAATTTATACATCCAGACACAGGTAAAAGATATGAATTTAATAGGTATGCAGACTGTAAAACTAGGAATGTGGTTTACTTAGGTCAATGAAACAAATGTCAATGTTTCTATGTAGGTATGACTACTAGAACTTTAAGGGAACGCATTAGGGAACAAATATATGCTATTAATAAAGAATGAAACTAATGCTTTGGCTAATCGTGTGCTACAAAGAGACAGCACACACACTTTTAGTTTTTTAGTATTGGAATACTTTCATGATACAGTGAGACTTGGTTGTATGCAAAATAATATAGAGAAGAAGGAGATGAAATGGATAATTAAGCTAGCAGCAGATAGAGGTCATGGTCTCAATGAAAAAATCTCTTTGAGACCTTTCTTAGCAGACAGACCCTTTACACGTTAGTATAAGATGTATGTTTTATGTGCCATTTTATTATATATATATTTACTTTTAAACATACATTTTAATATTTAAATAATTTTAAATATTTATATGTTTTTATTATGTGTTCATATATTTACATAAGTTGATATTCTTTTTTTTTTTGCAATGTTCTTTATATAATATTCTTCACAATATTCACAAGGAATGAAGTATTATATATACTTATTGGGCTACCAATTAACTGATATTTTAGCAAGCCTTGTTGTGGCTCTCCAATAGGAGTTTTTTTTAGTACTATTTAAGAGTGTTTATGCTGTTGATTGATTAAGTCTGATGAAGCGTCCTGGACACGTGAAAGCGCTCACTGTTTTTATTACCTAATAAATTTGCCTGTGGAATATATTTGGAGTTTATTTTTGGTTGGCTTCGATTGTCTTAGTGTATCCTCTTTATATGTTGTTTGGTCACTTGGATTTTTTGAGAGGGTACTTTATCCTGTGTTCATGTTTTTTGCATTTCTGTACACTAAGACACTGCACCAGCAGTGATTTACGATGAGATCTGCAGAAGTGTCTCTAGGTGTCACTGCGTAAAGCATCCCATTGGCGGACATTGTGCTCCATATAACATATTTCCTGGATGTATCTGCAAGTACATCTTATCTGTCTATTAAAAACTAAATATTTTCACACGAATATGTTGACCAATTTACTTATACCCATGTATATAACATAATATGAGTGGTACAGTGTTGTAAGCAGTGGAGAAAGACCTATGTTAACGCTTTTAAAGTTCTATGTTGATACATCTCTGTATTGTATAGAGGTTGGTAGAGGAAAGGTCTCAATTTTGATGAATTTGAATTGCTGAAAGAAGTGCAGAAAATCGTCATGTTGTTTACAGGTAGCGAGATAGCTTTTTCAGTGGTTTTGCAGAGGTGGTCATTTCTTGGGGAGAGAGAGAGTGATGATTCTCTATACAGTGTTTGAAATTGAATGGTGAATACATTTATTTTAGAGGCTGCTGCAGTCAGGCGGGATTATATTTTAGGTGAGCCAGTAAGATGCCTTTACCTATAGCATTTAACAGGATCTGGAAAGAAAATGGGAGATTCTATTAGCCCACAGTATGAGTTTGTATTGATTTTTGGTGTATCTAGTCCAGGCACAAATGGAAATTTAGGAAGAGGTCCACATAAATCTCTTATTGGAATACAATGATATTTTCAGTAGTGTTATGCAGATGATCTAGGAATTGTTGATGTCTGGAAATGAAAGTAAGCTTTTGCTTACCACAAAAAGCATTGTTTTTTTCCTAGAGAAGTTAATTCATAAGTGTTTATCATTAACCCCTTGAATAAGAGCATGAAATTCTGCCTGAATTTCAAGCTCAAAAGAGGAGAGAGACGGAGAGAGAATGGTTAGAATGGAATCAGATCGTGCATCAGCATAAAGCAGGCAAAGAGAATCAAGTTGGAGTTTTTTTACGTAGTTGGGAAAGAGGAGCGGTGCCAGAGTAGATCCTTGGAGGACACCTTTTTGCACAGGGATTGAAGGAGAGTTTGATGAGTTAAAATGCACTGAGAAATGATGGCTATACAGGTAGTTTTTGAACCAGGGTAGTGTGTCATTGCTGATTCCCATTTCATATTGATGGTCTAGGCTTTACTGAATGATCAACAATATCAAAGGCTCTGGTGAGATCAGTAAAATGGCTGCAGTAATTAGACCTTTGTACGATTCTAGTAGAATATTGTCTTGAGTGTCCAGATACCTGTGGATGGTCTCAAACTGACAAAAAGCTATGCTGCTTCTGAAAGCGAGAGAGTAGTATTGGTCAATGTATTGAGGAAGTTGCAAGTATTTTTTTTCTAGAATCTTTTCTAAGGTTGTGAGGATAGAATTGAGCCAGAACTCAGATGCTGAGGGCTTGGGTTTCTTACGGAAAGATTTTACAAAGGCATTTTCCAGACATTAGACACGAGCGTAATGCATAGATTGTAGATGTAAAGTTGCAATGTTGTATCTGTATTTCTTATGCTAAATGTTTGTTTGATCTTTTCCATTAAGTTGATGCATTTTCTATTTAGTAAATAGGTTAGTCCAAAGACTCTTGTCGGTCATGACCCAGGTACAAAGGCAAAACAGAGTGTGTAAAATGAAATGTATTGCAACTATTCAAGATAAACATGAGCAATAGCACAATAAAATCAAACATGTATTTAAGAAAGTGATTTAAGAGACACAGATGTAGGTGGTATAAGTATAACTCGGTTTAACATCGCTTAGCTATTACATTTTCACAGTTGCTAAAGAATGTCATAATGTAATTAGTTAGCAGTAATCACACCTGCAATAATTAAAGTCCATATACAGTAGGAATGCTGCAGCATTGTTTATCATTGTCCCTCAAGCACGTACAAGTGACCTCACTGTGAATATATTATAATAGAGACATAATGTAACCTTGAACTGTGTCTTGGGTTTTTGCTTGAGCAGGGAGTGTATTCCATAATGCTGGACCAAGCTTCAAAAAGGCTTGCTTTCCAGTATTTGTTTTAAAAGGGGGCTGGCTTACGGAAATAGTCTCAGGGAGTATGGTTGCGGTCTGAGATTAAGTTTTCTGTTTTGGGAGGGAATGAGCAGTAAATTTCTTTTGGGACTTTAAATAGGAGGGGACGTACTTTGACTGTAGGTTGTTTACCTCTGTTACAAGAGACCCATTTAAAGCTCTTCAGTAGGTTGCAGTGGTGATAATGTCAATACACAAGCAGTGTGGATCTTCATTTTATTTTTAGCCATCTGTAGACCATAGCTGAAAATGTTCCCCTATTGGGACCATTCCTCATTGCTGTAAAAAGTCAGTACTTAACATCTTTTGTGCTCAGCTGCCCTAGGTTTTCTGCACCTGTGTCAGACTCACAATCTTCTCTTAAACTTCAACGTTAACCCTGTAATCACTTAGTTCCATGGTTCCAGTATTATTTTTTTTTTTACGAAATTGTATTTTATTATAGCAATAACCCACGCCTGGGTGTGGGTAATGTGGGATTTACCCACGGTTGGCATGGTTTGGTCCCGAGGGACCAAACAAAGACAACCGTGGGTAAATCCACATTACCCACACCCAGAAGTGGGTTATTGCTATTATACTATGACATTATTTAAGAAAAGAAATAATTACTTTTCTTAAATAATGGCATTGTATAATGCCTCTTTGCTGCCCTTCCGCAGCTGTCTGGTATCCGGCAGTTCTGATGTACTGCATGCCTAAGCAGTACATCAGAGTGTGGGCAAAAGCAACGGAGAAAGCAAGATCTCCGTTGCTTTTACTGTTTTGTTATGTTAAATGGGTTTAACATAGCGAGACAGCTTTAAAATAAGCAACTGAGATTGCTTATTTTAAAGCTGTCTCGCTATGTTAAACCCATTTAACATAGCGAGACAGGTTTAAAAAAAAAAGCAACGGAGAAAGCAAGATCTCCGTTGCTTTTTACACACTGTGTCGCTATGTTAAAGGAGTTTAACAAAAAGCAACGGAGATCTCCGTTGCTTTTTTTAAACCTGTGTCGCTATGTTAAACTCTTTTAACATAGCGAGACAGTGTTTTAAAAAAAGACTTATACTAATGGAAAAAGTCCGGGCGACCGGACCTTTTTCCATTATTATAAGTCGATTTACAATGTGCACGCTGGCCAATCAGCGTGCACGTTTTGGAATATTAATGGGGGGTCATGGTATAATAGATCATTCCTTGTAACTCTTCTTCCTAATTCTGCCACTTGTTTTATCCCTTCGCCTACCATTTCAGCTTGGGCTAACGCCTGCCCTCTGCACGTGACATCACTGAAGGATTATGTTATACTTGCGTTTTCTCATTTTGTTTCCATTCCATAATGTTTAGCACTTGGGGATCTTTTCAGCACCAAATCTCAGTTCCCCTTATATTCACAGAAGTGAAGTGTGAATGAGAACACTACTTCCTTCAAACATATCTAGATTTGATTCTCACAGACTACTGCTGTATCCTGTTTGACTTGCGTCTGTCAGTGAACATTTACTAGTGTGTTTGGGTTTACCTATAAAACAGAGATATGTGCCTGTTATAGAATAAAAAAAGGTACACGTCTCTTGGCGACTACTTAGTAAAATTAATGCAGCTTCATATAACAGTTTCAATAAATATTTCACAAACTAGACCTAAACATTCAAACCTGGTTGAATGAAAACCTAAACTCGTGGGTCCTAGTTTTGAAAAAACATTATGAAGAGAAACTAAATTATTATTAGCATATTTACTCTATTTGGCTGAATATGAGCTGATATGATAGCTAAAAGCAGTATACTGGTTTAAAATTCAGAGCTTTCTCGGATAAGATCAATTATCTTTTTTGATATAATCAGGCTAATGAGGTGAGATGATCCTTAAATCCTTTTCAAAGACAACTTCTGCCTTGAGAGCAAGGGTAAATGCCCAATCATACCTCTCAACTTCTTACAGCAAATAGTATAGGCTCATAAATAGGGACAGTTTTTAAATATTCCTCTTACAAACTTGGAAAGTTGGTAGAATAACAGGTTTTGCATTAGTATGTATTTTATGAAAGGTAGAAAGTTTGAATCTCAAATGTATGTCATGATTTTCTGACTTCACTCCTCAAAAAATTGCCAATGATTTGCTCGAAAACCACAATTTTACAAGAAAGAGATAAATAAGAGGCAAAAATGTGGACATTCTGCAACTTGTACAGTTGAAAGGTATGGTAGGATGACACCAGAGCACCATGTAGACAGTGGCCAGCAATGAGCAGTGAAACCCAAACATTGGTACTGAGGTAGAAATCTCCAACACTGAGCCACCTCACTCTGTTTTGCTGCAAAAATACTACACATTATAATGTGGAACTGCTGCTAACAAAGAAACTGGCTTTGCAATGTTGCCTTCTTAAGTTGGTGCTTTTGAGAAAGGAGCATAACACATGGTCTCCTTATTGTAATGCATTTTGTTCAGTAGTCAAATTATAATGAGCAGGTGAGCAACAAAATCAGAACATAGGAAGACGAAACCAGTTCAAAATTATATACAGTTTGAGTTCCGGTACTAAAATTAGTATCTAAAAGCTAGAATTGTATGGACCTTTGTAAAAGATGCATGATAAGAAGGCAATGAAGTTAACATCCAAGAATATCTTAGAAAATGTATATGAACAAAGATAGCCATAGGAACTAGACAGAATTACAGATGTTGGCAAATCTTTGTGTATTTATTTGGTTTCTGTTTAGATAACCCTCTTGAATATACTTCACATAACAAAAGTTCAGTTTCTACCCTTTTGGACCAGTGTTTTTTTTTCTAAACATTGTCACCTCTGCTAGCCAGCTGGTACAAAACTATACTGCCCATCACATTTGGCATTTAATGAAGGTCAGTGATACATAGAGGCATTTAACTAGGGAAGTGAGTGAGAGGCCCCTGAATATCATCATAATCAAACTCCTGTTTCACATTTTCTATATTAGGTCATGGGGTTGCATCCACTGTTGCTGTCTTGATTCATTGCCACTTTTCTACCTTCTTCAACATGCCTGACATTTGGCCTTTTCTCTCACAATCTATCCATCTCATTGTTTTCCTTTTGCCTTCTTTCTACTTGGCTTAGATCATCTTCATCAGATTGTTTTCTGCATTCCCGCACATAGTGCTAAAAATACTGTAGTCTGTTCTCTATGACCTTTTTTGCACTTGGATTTATTTGGAGTTCTGCTCTGATGTCCTTGTTTCTTCATCTGACCTACACTGTGCTTCTTACCACCTGTCTTCATCACCATCACCTCTGTCTTCCTCAACAGCTCTGCCTTCACTGCCTATGTTTTTGTACTATACAGTAGTACTGGTTGCACCACTATTTTGTACACCTTAGGTTTTAGCTTCTTTGACATTTTCTGTCGCATACTAACAATGAACTCTGTGTCAGTTGGCTGCAGACGCTCTGATTCTGGCTTTGGCCTTCTCATTCAGACTTGCCTTTTCTTGAACTACCCCACACAAATTCTTGAAGCTGTTAACCTGTCCTTTATATTCTCTTATATTTCAGTTCTCAGCATCTTTTGATTTCTTCCATTTGCTGTCATTGCAACTTACCTGTATTGATTTTTCACACCATGTGTCTACACATTTGCATTCCACTCCACTGTCATTTGATGAAGCTGTTGTTCAGAGTCAGCGTGTAATGCCACATCATCTGCATACAGCAGCTTTGTTGATCTGTTCTTAACGACCTGCTTGTTTTTGTAGTCCATTGCCAGTAAGAACAGAAGTGGGATCAGAGCCAAACCCTGATGCACACCCACTCCCACTGGGAACCCCCCCCCCCCCACGAGACAGAACACACTTTGAACTTGAGTCATTTAGTCCTTGTACATAACCTGCACTAATTCTACCAATCCTTTCTCCACGTCTAGAACTTTTTCCTCATCTCTAGCCTTATCTTTACTATCTGTCTCACTGTAAACATTGGTTTCAGTGTGTTGTATCCTGATCCGAATAAGAACTGCTCATTTCCCATCTTACTTTCTACTGTTCTGCATATTCATTTATCAATCACCCTCCCCAGAACTTTCATGCACTGTGGCAGGGATTTGATACCTCTGTACTGCCTACAGTTGTAGATGTGCCTTTTGTTCTTGTACACTGGCACTAGTATACTTATTCTCCAGTCATCAGGGATCTGCCTTTCTCTCCATACTGCTATGAGTACCTTAAGAAGCAATTTCTCCCCTGTCTCACCCAACATTTTGATCATATCTGCTATGACCTCATCTGAGTTTGCTGCTTTTCCTGACTTCATTGTCCTTAGTGCTTTTCTTACTTCTAGAGGGATGACTCCTCTCTCATTGCAGGCTGTGTCTGGGGCATTGCGGTTTGTGTGGTGTTTTCTTTGTTTGGAAGCTGTTGGAAGTACTACTTCAGTCTGCTTTGGATGTCTTGTGAACTGATGAAGATTTGTTGCAGGCCTCTCTTTTGAAGGATGTATGACTCTCTATCTTTTCTGTATTTGCCTTGTATACTGGTGAAGTTTCTTGTGTAATCTGCTGAGTCACATTTCCACACCTGGAGAGTGCCTCTGATGCCTTGTTCTCTGTTGTTGTAACTGCTCTCTTAGCCTCTTTGTTAGCCAAGCAGTATTCCTCCTTTACTATCTTTATCTGACTTTTTCCTGTGCTCTTTTTTTTTCTTTTGATGACTTCCAGGACTATTGTTTAGAGGCACTGCCATTCTTCAACTCCAACTATTTCCACTTCTTGAGATACTAGAGCCCTGAATATTTCATTTAACTCTTATGATTTCACTCCAGTAAACTTTCAGATCTTCAGTTTAATGTTTGTTGAGGCAAGAGCCTTCTCTGACCACTACTTGCAGCTAATCTAGGCAACCAGTGTTGTATGCTGTGGGCTAACTTTTGTACTAGAGATGACTTTGCAATTGCAGATAATTTTACCATTGATTCTGTTTTGCGAGGTGGGAGAAACTCCATAGAGACACATGTGGAACTTGCAGACTCCTCAAAGGCACTGGCCAGAGGTCAGGATCAAGCTTTGTACCTTCTGCATGGGACAGTGAAGACTTTATGCTATACTATCTATATATATATATATATATATATATATATACGGTTCTAGGACGTAACATCGACAAGGAAAAGACCGACACCGACTTCACCGATGCAAAAACACCGAGACAGAAATAATCGACACTACAAACCACGGACATTTCACAGGTAAGGGGTTTAAACTTCGCTAATCAAGCCTACCATGTTCAGGTAAGGTGGCAGTGTTATGCATGTGTTAAATTTAAACCCCTTACCTGAACATGGTAGGCTTGATTAGCGAATTTTAAACCCCTTACCTGTGAAATGTCCGTGGTTTGTAGTGTCGATTATTTCTGTGTCGGTGTTTTCGCGTTGGTGAAGTCGGTGTCGGTCTTTTCCTTGTCGATGTTACATCCTAGAACCATATATATATATATATATATATATATATATATATATATATATATATATATATATAAACTGCAAAAAAATAAATATGGAGAAAACTTGTGCCGTACTTGGTAGTACAGAGTAGATATTTCAGCAGCGCCAACTAAAACATTGGCAGATTTTAACCATTTCTTCTGTTCAGAAACTTGAAACAGCATAGCTGGAATGGGATCTGACAAATGGAACCATTTAAGATCATCTGGCTAAGCATTATCTCACATCCAGTATGTCACTAGATTATTAGCTAATAGGGAACTGTCTGTCTAGAGCAGGTGACAGTTGTTTTTGGACAGTTACAAATGCACAAAGTTCTGTAGCAAGGGCACCCTAAAGAGTTTTGCTTAAGATGCTCTCATCCTTCCAATGTACATGACTTTGTGTGGTAATATTTGACTGTACTGGAAACAGTACGCTGTCTTCTTATTATTAAAAGTACGTGTACAGAAATATGAAATATCAAAATATAACTTCCAGCTAACTCTAAAATGGCTTGAAATACTAAATGTTCATATACATTAGGCTCAAAAAGAATGAATGGTGTGAGATGCCCCAAACGATAACTAGTCCTTAGATCCGAGCATTAGTTACCCACTGTTCCTGACATGCAAGATAGTATTTTGAAACATTCCTTGGTTTAGTTGTACTTCAGTGTCCATGTCTCCTATTTCATTAATAGACATATTGCATAGTCATCACTATCCAGTCTCATTTCTTTTTTATTTATTTATTTTTTTTTGCCAGAGAGATTTATCTTTGCTCCTTGTAGATGTATTGATGCTATTAAAACATTGAACTATTTATGGATAAACAAGTAAACTGCTGAACTAGGTTCATGTGCAAATCATTACATAATGAACTGGATTTAGTATGTCTGTTCATAGCCGGCCTTAGGCACAGGCCAACTAGGTGGCCACATAGGGCGATGCTCTAGCAGGGGCACTTTTCCAGTAATCTGGAAGGTGTAGGTAGACCAGGATGGGGGGCACTGTGGAGACCTTTCACCTATGGCACCAGCTGACCAAAGGCCAGCCCTGCATCTGTTTATTATTCTGTTCATTTAATATCCCTGTCGGTTATTGAATTAATGATTTTATAGGCTTATATTTTTTGTTGTCATGGTCATGATCTACAAGTCCTTGAGCACTGATAGTCATTGTACCCATCTAAGTTGTCTGTTATGCAACATATCATTTTTGTTTTTGAATATAGTTAATGTGGCACTTAAATTTCCTGTAAGTTGTAATTTAGTCTGTTGCAATTTATGAATCTGCCACAATATTTTTGTTATAATTACAGTATTATTTAGGGAAATATTGCTGAATATTATATTAGCTCTGCTCATATTTGTAATTCTAGGCACATATTTGCATATGCATTATGATAAATGGAGATGTCGCTCTTAGTCGGTGACATCCTCAATGATTTGCCAAAAATAGCTTGTTTGGGGGATACTTCCAATATCTGAATCCGTGAAGTTTTTCAGTGCATTATTCTGCTGCATAAAGATGTTTAGAAGTAAGGGTAAATGTAAAATTAATTGTGGTTGCTGGTGAGAGACAGAATATGCTGCATTCGTGATAAATGGACAAAATTAAATAATGCCCAGAAACTTATTTATTTATTTTTTTTATATATAGTTTCTTTGTTGAGACTATAGTTTTCATTTCAGTATCCCTGTCTTCATATTACCAGCATTTAAAATGAAAAGAAATGATCGTACTGAAGAAATGCTGCGATTCATTTCTCTTGCAATGGCTGGATTTCTATCAAGCATGTTGGTCGGTTTCTCTAATCAGCATGAATTTTATTGGCTATGATGTGACTTTTATTGTATAACTGGATTTATGTAATAAACACAAATTTACCTACAAGAAGTCTTTAGGATGAGAGAATACAGAGCTCTTACAGTTTACCAGAATAATTCAAGCTTTTCAGCTGAATTCTATGTTAGATGTTTCTGAAGTTCTTTCACTTAGCTAGTGTTTTAAGCTCCAGAATATCATTGCATTCTGTAAATAACTTGATAATGATATATGTGTGTGTGCGCAGGTTGATAGATATCAGAATCTTCTTCAAATGGTGGCTTGTTCAACAACTGTTTAACAAAATTTGATTCAAAAGCAGATGGTTGCCAGGTTTATGAGATCAGACAATTCATAAGGTTGGGGAATATGCTGTTTCCCTAATATTGTCTGATCTCTGAGTTAGTGTATATAATTAGCCTAGGTTGATGGGGTGCTTATCGTCCTATAAAAAAACAAAAAAAATGTAATGTTTAATTTTTTTCATTGTTGTGATCATTGACATTTGGGTCATTCTTTTGTTTTAAATACTCATTTGTATATCTTTTTTTTTTTCAATAATAAATCTTTATTCTTTTCCAATTGTTAATACAATACTACAACATATATACATTATATACATGAATGCTTCCAACAGTTGCATAAGATCATTATACATTGAGATAAAATTCTGAAAAGAGTATTAAAAGATCTAGTATCAATATACAGGCTTATCAATACTAACTTCCATATTAAGTATGTACTTCCAGGGGAGAACTGGATTAGAACGTCAAGCTAACACAATATTAAAGATTTGCTCCCATATTTTTGTATTATTTATATTTTTCTTATGATCTTTGATTAGTAATTTATGTGCTAAAATATGTTTTATCGCTACACTTTTAAAGTTTTCCCATGAAGTCTGTGATGGATTCAGCCAATTTGTAGCTATATAAAGCTTCATTAACAAGAAAATATTTATAAGTATGATCATTTGGGATCTGTCTAAGTTATTCGGAGGAATATGAAGAATCATAAACTCCCAAGAAAGTGTGGAATGTTGATAACCCATTTTTTGTAATTGAATTTTTAAAGAATTCCAAAGTTTGAATATACATTTACAGCTCCAGAACATCTGTAAAAGGTCAGCCATTTGATCAATACAATATGGACATTTAGGTGAATTTTTAGAGTTGAATTTATGCAGACTGAGATGAGTGTAATAAGTATTGTTAACACAGGACTGGCAAGACCAGTCAGGAGGAGAAGGTTACCACACCAGTCAGGAGGAGAAGGTTACCACACACACTATAGACCCAGTCTCACATAGCACCATTACAACCTCAAATCATACACATAAACACACAAAGACATACTCGGAGGCTCTGATCAAAAATCTACCAAAACAGCAGAGGCCACCAAAGCAGACACCCAAACAACCACCACCTCAGAACACAACACCTGCAACACATAGACCTCACAGTCAGAGTGTCAAACAGTCACAGCCCTTAAGGCCAAACACAATGCCAGACACACTAGTCATTGGTGACTCCATAGTCAGACACACTGACGTCCTGCTCACCAGACTAAGGAGAAGGTCACAGTAAGCTGCCTGTCGGGCGCTAGAATCCGCCACATAACGCAAGCACTCAGGTCTCTCAACAGCAAGTACAAATATGACTCAGTCATTGTCCACGCTGGTGTAAACGACCTGAGACATACCTCCTTGGATTACATGAAAAGAGACATTGAGGAGCTCTCTGATTATGTAGCCCAGGCAGGTATGACCCTGACCTTGAGCAGTATCCTACCTTCACCAAGAGTGATGCCACAATACAGAGATAAGATGATCAGCTTTAACAATTGGCTTAAACACTGGTGTCATTCAAAGGGGATCCAGTATCTGTCTGCCTGGGATGACATGCTGGACAAGCCATGCTGCTTCGCAAGGGATGGCTTGCACCTGTCACCCCTGGGATTCCGGATATTGGCAAAGGCTCTTGCCACCCCCATAGTGCCTTTTTAGGCAAGGCTCAAATTCTAAACCTACCACCCTAGAACACAAAAAGGAAAAACTAAGGGTAATGCTGCTCAATGCCAGAAGTCTCAATCTCAAAATGCACGCACTCGAGGCCCTTCTCAGTATGGAGAACATCGATGTCTGTGCTGTGACAGAAACCTGGTTCAAGGCTCCTGAGAGCACCCCAGCGCTATCAGGTTTTACCTCATTTCATGCGTTCCGGCCCCAAAATCCGGACAATACCAAGAAAGGAGGGGGGTATCCATATTCATCAAGGACGCCCACACCTCAAGACTGGTGGCAACGCACGATGCATCGGAGACCATCCAGGTGCAATTAACCATAGGCAAGACTGCTCTGCAAATAGTAGCATGTTACAGGCCACCCTCACAAACTCAGGAACCTCACATGGCCTTCCTGAAAACACTAGAGGGGATAAATGTATCACCAAACACCATCATACTAGGTGACTTCAATTACCCTAATATAGACTGGGAACACTACTCAAGCCCAAACACCCTAGCCCAAAAGTTCCTGAAATTCATAAACTCAAATGCCATGGAACAACTAGTCACCATCCCCACAAGAGGAGATAACATACTTGATCTCATCATCACGAACATGGGAGCACAATGTTCAACACCGGAAGTATACCCTCACTGGTGAGATCAGATCACAAACTAATCTCGCTGGAGGTCCTCATCCCACCCCCACCTGAAATAAAAAAGACCACAGTAAAGAACTTCTCAAAAGCCGACTTCACACTTCTAAAGACTAGTGTGGTCTCCTTTAAGGCCCCAGAGCGGGAAAACAGTACTCAAGCCGCTGAATCACTTACAAACACCTTCTACCAGCACCTGCAGGACTGCATGGATAAGGCAATCCCAAACAAAACAAAGACTCTTAGTACCAAAGGCAAGCGTCCAGTCTGGTGGACCCCAGCCATAAACAAACTCTACAATAAAAGGAGGAAGCTACTACAAGATAGAGCAAAATCCTTAAAAGGTAAGACACCCTTGATCACTATAAGTAAAAAACTAAGAACTCTCATAAAATCATCCAAAGCAAATTTCGAGAGAAAAATAGCTAAAGACTCAAAAGACAATCATAAGGCCTTCTTTAGCTATGTTAGAAACCTAGGAGGAAACTCCCAGATATGCTCAGAACTAGTTCAAAATGATGTGAAGATTACTGATCCTACAGACATTGCCAACATACTGGCTGACAAGTTCAGTGCAAACTTCTCCCCCCCCTCCCCCCCAAAAGGAGAGATATCTATACCAAACGATTGCAGCCCCCCAAACATCTCCAGCGCCCAAGTGAGGACTGCTCTCTCCAAAGCAAAAAACACAGCATCCATGGGACCTGATGGTGTCCCCGGCTGTGTGCTCCACGAACTCAATGAGGAATTAAACCCACAGCTAGGACAGCTGTTTAATCAAAGTCTTACCTCTGGATACGTACCCAGGGAGTGGCGCACTGCAACTGTGGTCCCACTTCACAAAGGCGGTGCCTCCACCGATCCTGGAAATTACCGCCCATTAGCTTGACAAGCCTTATCTGCAAAGCCATGGAGAGGATCATAATGGACCTCATAAATAAAGACATAGGGAATTTGCAGACTTTGGATCCAACCCAGTTTGGCTTTGTCAAAGGCAGATCATGCCTTTTAAACTTGGTTGACTTCTTCAAACAGTCACCAAAGCCATTGACGAGGGAAAGGCAGTCCATACAGCCTACCTCGATCTGGCTAAGGCCTTCGATACAATACCCCACTCGGGTATCATTGAAAAACTCATCAGCTTAAATGTTAACCCATACATCACAAGATGGGTTGCAAACTGGCTGAGTGACAGAACCCACAGGGTCAGAGTTGCTGGCGCCATGTCAGACTCAAAACCTGTCACAAGTGGTGTCCCACAGGGCTCAGTCCTGGGCCCACTCTTGTTTGGCATCTACTTTTCCGAAGTACAAGCAAACACAGGAGGGTTATGGCTGACAAAGTTTGCAGATGACTGCAAACTGGGCGCCATAGTAGAAAACACATCTGACACAGATATCCTTCAGAAGGGTCTCACAGAAACGGATAACTGGTGCCAGAGCCACGGCCTGAAGTTAAATGCCAAAAAATGCATAGTCATACCCTTTGGGAAAAACAAGGTTACCCCTAGTTACCACATAGGTGGCAATCCACTGAGCACAGAAGAAGTTATCAGGGACCTGGGGACCCAGGTTGATAGTAGTCTGTCATTCGACACCCATGTAGCTAAAGTAGTTAGGAAGACCTTCTACATTGCCCACCTTATCATGAAGGGATTCTCATCTAGATCAAGGGAGGTCATAGTCTCCCTTTACTCATCACTCATCAGACCAATGATTGAGTACAATGCCCCATTCGGGATGTATCTGACCCGACACTTGCAGCAGCTGGAGAGGCCACAAAAGTTCCTCACCAAAAGGATAAAGGGTCTCAAAATCTGTCCTATGCTGCCCGACTGAAAGAACTCCAGCTCTATTCAGTCGCCACCGCTTGCTCAGAGGTGACCTTTGCCTAACATACAAGGCCATGTCAAACCCAGATTTGATGAATATGCTTCACCTCAAAAATCTAGATCCATCAGAGCCACAAGGGCGGGAGACTTAAACCTCGACACGGCTATTAATAGGACGTGCTGGAGGGATAGATTCATCACCCAAAGACTCCCTATGCTGTGGAACAAAATCCCGGTACATGTAAGGCAGAGCACCTCGCTGGCCTTGTTCAAGAGAAATCTTGACCAATGGATGGGAGATCGCAGATATACCCCAGGGATTACCTCAGTGTCACTGCTCGACAGAGGCGCAGCAAAATAATGGGTATAGTTCCCCATACTAAAGGGGTGGCGTAAGCCACAAAACGATGGGTTAGGCTTGTAAATGCCCTAGGGCAGATAGCCTAGTATGAACCTATGAACCTATGAACCTATATCAGCTGAGTAAATAACTTTTGAAGAGATACTGATTTTAAGGTTAAGTTAATTGCTTTCAATATTTTATTATCATCAATCGGTAATATTTTATCCTTCCAGTATTTTGATAAGAGTATTTGGTTTTTATATTTCACGTCTTTTACCAAATTATATGAAGCCGTTATATATTTAGAGTCCTGCATAAGAGTTTGCCATAAGTTTGAACAAATGGTTAAATCTTCTTCTTTAATTTTGAAATTACTAAAATAACTTATGGAAAGATCCTTTAATTGTCTCATTATAATTAAATAAGAGTTAGGAAGGCTCATCTCTCTTAACATGTCATGTATTGAGATGCCAAGATAAGGGTATAAATCAAGTATGGTTAGATCAACTATAAGTGGAAATTTTTTAAGATCTATCAATTGATTACCGATTTTCAAATTCGGATTCTTATGAAATGGTTGGAAAGTCATCATATATTGTAAGAGATTTAGTGATTTAAACAGGTTTTGTATTGATATTATATATAATCTAATATGTTCCATCAAAGCGTACAATTTAAAGGTATCTTTATTTAAAAGGGTAATGCCTTAGAATTAATACCCAATCTAACAGCACGTTTATAATTCAGAACCAACCACTTGGGTGACCATTTAGTACTGGACATGTCAAAGTTAACCACTCTTAGAATTCTATTAGCATTTATTATTAAATAATATAATTCAAAATTTGGTAAGTCTAAACCACCTTTATTTTTCGGAGTCATCAATTTGTCATAAGATATTCTAGTTTTTCTAGGTTCCCATATAAATCTGACTAATTCCGTATGAATTTGTTTAAAGAATTTCCTAGAAATTGAGACTTGAGTAGCTTGAAAAATATATAATATTCTGGGGAGTACATTCATTTTAATAATTGAAACCTTTGCCATTATTGGTAATTTCAGATTATTCCATCTTTTTAAATCAGACAATATATGATCCCAAATTAGCTTAACATTGTTCACATAGAAGTCTCTATTATCTGTTGAAAAAGCAATACCCAAATATTTTATTTTTTCTTCGGATTTTAACTGACCTACCAATGGTAAAAGCAAAAAGGGTTTAGGCATCTTTAAAGGAAATAAATTGTTTTTTTTTTTAATTTATTTTGTAATTAGATATTTCTGCAAAATCTTCCACTGCTTTTAGTATTTTCTTGGTATCTGAAACAGGCATCGTACAGTAAATATTAAGATCAGCAGCAAAAGCAGCCATGGATATTTTAGTACCATATATTATTGGAGCATTATGATATGTATTTTGCTTAATATAAAGAAATAATGGTTCTAAATATAAATTGAATAGTATAGGAGATAGCGGACATCCTTGACAGGTTCCATTCTTAATTTGTATTCTTTTTGAGAAATTTTTATTAATGTATAGAGTTGTATAGGGATTATTATATAGTTTTTTTAATGTTAAAATAAAGTCTTGGGGTATATTGAAATATGGTAAAATATCAAACAAAAATTTTAAATTAACTCTATCGAAAGCTTTTTGTGCATCAGTTATGAGTGCGTAAACATTAAGATTTCTATGACTGGCATAAGAAATTAGTGTATGAAGTGATAACGTATTATCAGTAGTTTGTCTGCCATTTATAAAACCAGCTTGTTCATTAGATATTAAGTTTATTACCTTCTTCAATCTATTAGCTAAAATAGATGTCATAATTTTCATGTCTATATTTAAAAGTGAAATAGGCCTATAGTTATCCGGGTTTTGAAGATCTGCATTCTCTTTAGGTATAAGAATTGTTCTCGAAGCATTAAAATGTGGATCATTAATTTTATTATTGATTATGTAATTAAATACATGTGGAAGTATTTTACCTAATATATCACAAAAAGTTTTGTAAAATTCAGTAGTCAAACCATCCGGTCCTGGAGCTTTATGTGGTTTCAAATTATTAATTGTATCTGTTATCTCCTCAGAGGAAATTGGTTTAATTAAACCCACATGAGATTCATCACCAATTTTCGGAAAAATAATCTTCTGCAGAAAATCGTTATTAATCTTATTTGTAAGTAATCCCTGATGCTCACCATAGATTTGAGAGAATATTAGTTCAAAGGTATTCATAATGTCTTCAATATTGGTATATCTTTTATTATTAAACTATATTTCAGGAATTTGAGAAGGTATTTTCGATTGATTAATGATACGAGCTAGTGCTTTTGATGGGGTCTGAATATGATTAGCGTATTTTACCAGTATTTTATGTTCATAAAATGACAATTTACTATTTTGTAGTAAGAAAAGATCCTTTTGACATTTTAATAACTCTGTTTCAGTTTGTTTGTTATAGTTCCCAATTAAATCCTGATCTAATAGCTTAATTTTAGATTCCAGTTCTTGTATGTCTCTAGTTTGTATTTTCTTATAATAAGTAGCCTTTTGAAGAAAGATTCCTCTTATTTGTGCTTTGGTCGCTGCCCATTCTATATCAGGTGGATGTCGGTGTTTGGAGAGATTAACTAGTAGAAGATTAAAGGTCTCTTGAACTTCTTTAATTATATCTTCTTTATTTAATAAATTCAGATTTAGAGACCAATTATAACCTCTATGACGCATACTATTTCTAATGTCTTTGTTAAAATTTAATGTGATTCTAGAATGATCCGATAAGTGTCGAGCTTGTATAGATACACAGGGATCTAAACTAATTAGTACATCTGAAATCAAGAAAAAAATCAATCCTAGACCACATTTTGTGACAACTTGAATAAAATGTGAAGTTATTTAAATTTATTTGATTGTTTGTGTATTTAAATGGGTCATATAATTTAAAATCTGTTTTAAGTTCCTTTAATGCTATTACTGCTTGATTATTAAAAGACCTGTGTGAACTTGATTTATCCAATTTGGGATCTTGATATGTATTCCAATCACCTCCTATTATTATATAACAATTATTATATTGATTCAGGATAAAATAAAGTGATGCTATAAAAAATTGTTGATTGGTACACGGGGCATATATATTAAGAAGTAGAACAGGTTTATCATAAAAGGTAGATGAAAGAATCACATAACACCATCTTCCCTCTTTGTCTATTTTAAAATCTAGAATTTTCTCTTGATACTGATTTTTAATAATAATAGCCACTCCTGCACTATTAGTTTTCCCTTCTGAAGCTACAACCTCTCTAATCCATTTCTTATCCTTAAGAACAGCCCATTGGTCATTGGCCAAATGGGTTTCTTGTAATAAAATAAAATATGCCTTTGACTGGAGAAATAAATGAAGAAATAATTTCCTTTTTTTCAAGTTCTGGAGCCCTTTAGTATTCCATGAATCTATTATCCACATACTAAGATCTTTAATTCATTTAAGGATACTTTAAAATTGAGAAACTGTACTAAATTCAAATATACTAGCACAATATATATTGTCTAGAAGCAATCTTGACATCCCATCCCTAACCAGTGCCTATCCACTATTCCCCTGGACCAGGACATACATAGGTTTTTTTACAATGTTAAAACTTTTATGGGTAAATAACCTTACTAAATATCTATTCTTTACCTTACAAAATATAACATCAAAAGCATGCAAAAAACCTATAAAAGCTACATCTAACTCTACAAAGCCTAACCAAAACATTCCCTAATAAACACTGATAAATATCCACAGCTCTTGAACAAACTGTTTAGTTAAACCTAACAAGTAAATGGTCTTAACTACACTTATAGTTACTGTCATACCTCACTAATAATTCTCAAATGTTATTACTTATACTAATTAGTTGTGTCTCATTAAATTATCTAACAACCGCATTTAAATCTAAAGTAATCAAATATGAGACACTACCCCTATTAAACAGTAGAATTATTAAATTAAAGATAATTCACCATATGTACTGTGGAAGAGAGAAAAAAGAACTACAGAGAAAGCAAATACTTAACATTTGAGTATCATATTTGGATCTGACTTTATTTGTAAAGCCTAAATTATCTAGAATTGTAATGTCTGCAAATATGGTGAATGAAATTAGAACTCTAACTTCACTTTACTGACTAATATAATTAAATTTATAAAATGATGACTGAGTAACACAATCCTCAAAATAGTCGGAACCACATGCCAGTATATAAGCAAAATAACCTTCACATTCCTGGAGAACACACAATGTAATATCTTATGGTCTCTTTACCTGCTAAGTACCCCATCACTAAATCACCTTATTATCTAACCATTTGCAGTATTAGAACATATCAATAATAAAAGAAAAACAAATAATAAAATATAATACAAGGTTATCAACACATCAACATTTAGCATAATATACCTAAGGAAAAAGAATAATTATGGTAAAGCTGTATTACCTCTAAACAATGAGTTAATTAACACATTTTAAGCTACTACAGCATTAACTCAATTGTATTCATACCTGAATGAATTCACATTTCCCTTTGGATCAGTAAAACATTTTACATACTTTAAATGTCCACGAATGCTCGTATTACAGTCTAAATAACTTTTCCCTTCTTCAGCAGAGAATTTCCTGCTTCCTGGGCTTGTAATCTTGTCCTCGAGTTCGCGACGGGGGAACCATTAAACGGACGGACTTCCGGATGCGCCACTTCGAAAATGGACCCTCAGCAGCACCCAAAGGACTTCCTGTTGCTTCGCGAAGGGGCTCAGTAAGTAAGAGCCATAAAAGTTCAGAAAATCTTCGCAGACGATCTGGAGCTGTAAAAAAAAACTAAATAAACATTTACCAAGAGGCCTGGTGAAGAAAAGAGAGCAAACAAAGGATTTTTAAGCCTCGAGACGTAGCAACAATAGAATCCCAGCATCCACATTGCTGCAAACGGACTGGATGGCCAGATCAAGCTTCCGAAGCAGGAAGGGACTTAAAAATCTTCAGAAAGGTAACTTTTGCTTCTTTTTTTGTAGATATGGAGTATTTGGAGCCATCGACTGTAAAAATTAATGTGTTAGGGTATTTCATTTGAAATTTGATATTCTTTTCAATAGGAACTTGCAGTATGCAGATAATGTTTGTCTAGCTTGCCTTATTTGCAATGGTAAATCCTGGGCCATGGAAACTTTATTATTGTGCCACATAATATAACCTCCATTTTTTTTAACAGTTAAAATTATTTTGTTTACGTCCTGGTAGTTGAGTATTTTGACGTATATTGGTCTAGGTATGTTTGATGCTTGTGCTTCTCTGAGAGCTCTATGAGCTCTTTCTATAACTATTTGTTTAGCCATGTCAGAGTCATTGAACAATATTTCAAGTATTTGTGTAATAGTTGAAGTTAAATCATTGTATTGGATAGATTCTGGTATTCCTCTAATAATTATATTATTCCTCCCGGATCGTGCCACCAAGTCCAGAATTTTATTTTGCATAGACTGAATATCTAGGTCATGAATGTCTGGTTTTTTTGCAAGCAGTGTTATTCTGTCTTCATTTTCAGATATTCTGGCTTCTGATTTATCCATCCTTTCGAGAATTTGACTGCATGTAGTACCAAAAGATTGTACCTGGTTAGATAGCTCTTTCAAAGCTTCTTGTATGGGTAGCAAAGCAGTTTTAATATCTTCCATATTTTAATATCTTCCATATTAGCCAGCTGATCCGGTTTATTTTTCATTCCAGATTTTAAAAGTTCCTGCTGTTTTGTAATCTTCTGCCTTTTTGAAGTTAAATCTTTTTCTGGTGACTGAAGTTCTGATAATTTGTTTTTTGTTGTTGTTGTTTCCATACTTTTGTCTTCTTTTGACATTGTGAAGCGAAGCAGAACTTTAGTATAACTGAATAGTAAATAGCCAAGGTTGCTACTCAGACAGTTCCTTTGTTTAGTACTCTGTTCAGAGTCAGTCAGTCAGTTCCAGTCCTGTTAATTTGTTTAATTCCCTCAAGTTCCATCACCTCTCAAGCGATATTTAACTGTAGTGGTTTAATTTTAGTCAAAAATTAATGTAGAAAAGCTTGTAGTATATCCTCAGGGTTAGATTTTATTCCGAATATTTGAAGAGCTGTAGATATACAGTGCCTACAGAATGGCGGCCATCTTTGAATGACTCATTTGTATATCTGATTCTTACTATATACATTTTTGAATGCACGGCTTAATAATGCTATGAAAATTTTTAGATGCGCACTACTTTGTAATATGAGATACTAAACATTATATTCACTACCTGACACAAATTATGGGCACCTGTTCTTTGTAGAATGCTATTATAGAAAGTGTTTTGAATAACAGAGATAACTTGGAAGAACATTTTTACTGTAATATCGATTACTTTATAACCCATAGTTGGACTATAGGCATGTTCTAAGTTCTTCTGATAAATAAAACCCAATTGGTGTTTTATAGTAGTAATGGAAAAGTTTTTATAATACCCGCTGAGGATGAAGTATTAAGACTTACTTGTAGAAGTTTTTGTAAGAGCTCTTCAAATTTTTTAATATTAATTTTATTTATGCACTATAATAGTCTAATATGGGCTTAGAGACAATGCAGTTCTTTCTATATAAACAAATGAAAGGCGGTGAAAGCTAATAAAACCAGTAGTGCCTGAATCTTTAAATAAAGTTTGTTATAATATAAGCATCTGTCTTCTCATTGCAATGAAAGGCCTCAAGAAAACAGATTGTCAGTATTACCACCACCCCTTTACTGGATCAGATGCTGTCATATTCTTTTATGATGTAATGTTTACAGGTCTAAAATCACTGCTATGAGTAGGGAAGGCTTCCTCCTCGAGACCTTTACTATTTAGGATGGGATGTGTAGCCCATCTGCTGCTAGACATGTAAGCAGGTTGACTGTCTCATGCGGAGCTGATAGTCACTGAATGCCTCAGTTATGGAACCATAGACTTTGCCTAAACCAAAGGACAGGGTTTTAGTTTTAAACTCAAATACCATCAAAGGAGAAGATGCAGTTCAATTAAATATATATATATTTTTACATATTAGTTAAAGTGCTAAATAGTGCCACCATAAAAGCAGGTTATAATTGTACTAGATTTTTATTTTAGTTTACTATACTTACTTCAATCCCCGGAAAATGAATTGTATTCACTTTGTTCATTCAGAGTCCTCTAAAGTATTGTCTGTTTTGTGGACTTTTGAGTACTACTCTTAAGTATATTAGCTGTATTGCTGTGTGCCTTCCTGTGCTCTGCCTAACTATTGATGATTTCTGTCTGCATTTGCTTATGGATTGAAGTTTTTCATTTGTTTAGTTACCTTTATTTTTTTCTTTATTCTTAACATTGCATTTTGCTTTTTTAAATTTTTTTGTTCTTATTTGAGTTTTAAGGGGGTCGTGGCTAGGCTCAGTTGAAAATAATTATTTTGTAGACAGGGAATAATATCTAGCTAATTAGTGGGAGAAGTAAAGAAATAGCATTACTCATTTAACTACAGATATTTAGTGACATCTTTATTTAGCTGTAGTGCTGTGTGACATGCTGTTCTCTGCCTGACTACTGCTGATCTCTGTCTGCATTAAATTTTTCCCACCCGGCTGCCTGACTCCTGTTGTGATTTTAAACTTGGTGGCTTTTGAGTCGATCACCCCTACTATAAATTTGACTTTGGATATCTATCCCAGTCATATCTCATCAGCTCATTTTACTGAGCACTGAGATAACTGGGAAGGCCCTCTCATTTAGTCTCTCAAACTTAAATTATCTTCTGTTTCTTACCGTCCATCTTACTTTAAATCATTTGCTCTTTATTCAGCTGCTTTTACTGTATTTGTTATTCTTCCTTCTTTAAGAATGTGCAGCAAAACGCTAAATAAAGTGTTCAGTTGCATTTAATCTGCTGCATTTATTACTTCTTGTTAATAGCCTGATTAAATTGCTACTGTTATTCTAAGCCTCTTAGTTCTGGTTTAAACATTTGGACTCTAAACTAGTAATCTTACATTAATAAAGCCTAGACCAGTAGATGGGTAACAGAAAATTGACACCGAGCCTGGCATCCATGTCCCTTATGGACAGAGGTAGCTTATAAATGCCTGGCCTTCATTGTCCTATTTGGATACAGGACCCCTTCTGGGTCATTAGCCTAGTAACTATCTAAGAATATACACTCTTGGGGCAGGAGAGGTAGCTTAAATCCGTCTGAGTTGGGAATTGCTGGATGATGGCTTATTGTGTCTGTTATCCTAAGTGCCTTTGTTCTGGTTTAAGCAATTGGGGTCCAAACCAGTTATTTTATATTAGGAAGGTTTGTGGTCTACACTCTTATGGCAGGAGAGGATAGCCTATGCCTTTCTGAGCTGAAAACTGCTATTTTAAGTCTACTTTGCATTTGAGGGCTATGTTATTTAAAAATTGAATTTCTTTGCCTGAGGCATTTGGTAATAACATCACTGGAAAAGTATGTTGCTGATTTCTGCTAAACCCTTCAAAAGCTAGGACTTACTTTACCATATTCAGTGTTTCACCACTTGTTTTTCAGTGCTTTGAGTATTTTTGTGTTGAATATCTGAACATTTTGACACTTTTTTTACAGTCTTTAGCTAGAGCTGGCTTGGTTCCCCTTTACTGAGAGTAGAGGGGACTTTAGTCATTTTCTGGCCAAGGATCGTGTAAAGGAAAGAAGAGTGTGCTGCTTTTAATTGGCCACAGACCTTGATTGTGTTTTTTTTTATCATATCTATTCTTCTTTATAAGTAATGCAGTTGCACAGTGCTTGGTTCATAACACACCAGTAAGGCAAGACTTAAATTACCATATCCAGTATTTTGGCACTTGTTTTTCACATTTTTTTGTCACAGCTGCATTGAGTATTTGTGTTGAATATATGTACTTTTTGACTTTTTTTTATATACAGTATTTAGGTTTGAACTGCTGTTCTCTCTGCACCAGCACCTAACAATGATCTGTATAGTCACTGATATCTACCCTTGTAATCTTTGTAGAAGCCAATCTCTCACAGTATAAGTTTCCCTTAAATTACCCTTACTGTCTAGACAGATTTTTTTAACTACTTGGACATCAAGTTTGCACATAGCTTAGCATTACACAAGTGCCTTGTATTACTGAATTATTCAGTGTTTAACTTTCTCTCACATTTCCTTAGTAGACTAGTAGCCATGGATCTGCACTTTGGCTCTCTCTGTTGCCAGTTTGGTTGAGATGTGCATTCTGACTTATTGTAACAATTGTGTCATATACAGTGGAAGCCCACTTATTCTTAATAAAACAGGTAAAGTATGCAAGAGGTGTAAATACACTTCAACCCTGCAGTAGAAACACTCTCGTACAACTAATACTAATCCTATGGAGTTTGTCTGTGACACCTGCACCATGCCTACTGTACAGGGTAGAGACCTTGCACATAAAACTACTTATGCAGGGGGACTTGCAAGTTACCATCCTAAAACACTAAGACGACCTGCACAGTACAGTCAAAAAAATGGGGTCTTCGGCTATCAAAAAAAGCACTCCATTAAAACACCACCCAACAGCTCTACATAGTAACGCTGTATCTACCTCTACTGCTAAGTGCTTAAGGCACAGCAGCACACAGTCAAATTTTCTGGTCATTGGTCAATCTATAGTGGGAACACAGATGCCCCCCCTCACGAGACTGAGTAAGGAGAGAGTCAAGGTTAGCTGCCTTTCTGGGGCTGGGATCTGTCAGGTCATACAGACACTCAGGTCATTGAAACACAGATACTAGTATGACTGTCATTGTCCATGTGGGTATTAATGACTTGAGACCTGCCTCCCTTAAGTGAGACTTGATCAAGCTCACTGATTGGGTCTTGGGCAGGTATGAGCCTAACACAGAGCAGCATATTACCTTCTCCAAGGATGATGCCACGTTCCCAGCAGAAAATGATTGACTTTAACAATTGTCTTAACTTCTGAGTCAGTCCAAGGGGGTGTGATGCCCCATCAAGGAGCCTCAATTCTCACCACTAGCACCAGTGAGGAACATACACCGTGAGGATAACAAGCACAAACACAGTATTTCCAGATGCAGCTCTCTGCATCAAGTGTAGTTTCCCTTAAGAGCACACAAACTACAATCCATCCGGGGCTGGTTTCTCCCTCTTTCTCCAGATCCCCTATAATACTCCCCACTGGCACAGCTATAGAGTTGAGTCTTTAGAAAGGGTTCCAAGCCAAGTCCTCCAGTATTCTATCTATCCATCCAGTGCTTCGTGTCCTTGCCCAACTAGCCAACATGCACACTCTTGGAGATTTGTTTTACACACACACACACACACCTGGGAAAAGCTGACACAGGTTTACAAGCTTTGCCCCCTTCTGCTCAGATTATAAGGTAATCACTGCCACCAGAACCCCTTCATTTTTCAGGCTCGCTAGTTGTTGCTGAAGCACCTACCAAGGGGAGAAAACGCTGAGAGAAGAAAAGGAGCCACTTTTGTGATTTTAAGTATTTTCTTCTGATTTTTTGTTAAGTTTTACTGCTTTGCCGCCTACTTTTTGGCATTTTCCAGCTTGCTAAAGTTTATATCTGTAACAGTAAGAGCAATTGGAACACAGCTAGAGCCTGTTTATTGCATTTCCTGTGTTGCACTTAATTTAAAATCGTTTTTTTCTCTAAAAACTGCATTTTACCTGATTTTGGCCTAGCACTCAAATGTGGGGTCATTTATTGCACTGTTGTGATTATTTTGCTGCTTGTGTATCTCTGCTACCTTTAAACTACAGCAAAATGAAAAAAAAACAAAAAATCTTGCTTTTTTCCCACTTTCTGAAAGTGAAGAAAGTTCAGTTACATATTTGCTGTTCTGAACTGTTTGGAAGATTCTAGAAGGCCAGTGCTTGCTTGGGCTAAAGGGAAGTCTCTGTGTTCACCAGTGGGAGTGGTTAACACTGAACAGCCTGCCTGTCCCTGGAAGAGTGGTTACTACCTAGAAGCTGTAGTGTTATTGGCCATTTTGGGTCAATTCTAAACTCCTTGATCTGTCTCTCTTAAAACCCGGCTGCCTCATGGTTTTGGTATCTTTTCAGGCTTGCTAGTTGTTGCTGAAGCACCTACCAAGGAGAGAAAATGCTGAGAGAAGAAAAGGAGCCACTTTTGTGATTCTAAGTATTTTCTTCTGAAATTTTGTTAAGTTTTACTGCTTTGCCGCCTACTTTTTGGCATTTTCCGGCTTGCTAAAGTTTATATCTGTAACAGTAACAGTACTTGGAACACATCTAGAGCCTGTTTACTGCATTTCCTGTGTTGCACTTAAATTAAAATCGCTTTTTTCTCTAAAAACTGCATTTTACCTGATTTTGGCCTAGCAGTCAAGTGTGGGTCATTTATTGCACCACTGTGATTATTTTGCTGCTTGTGTATCTCTGCTACCTTTAAACTACAACAAAATGAAAAAAAACACAAAAAGAATCTTGCTTTCTTCCCACTTTCTGAAAGTTAAGAAAGTTCAGTTACAGATTTGCTGTTCTGAACTGTTTGGAAGTTTCTAGAAGGCCAGTGCTTGCTTGGGCTAAAGGGAAGTCTCTGTGTTCACCAGTGGGAGTGGTTAACACTGAACAGCCTGCCTGTCCCTGGAAGAGTGGTTACTACCTAGAAGTTGTAGTTTTATTGGCCATTTTGGGTCAATTCTAAACTCCTTGATCTCTCACTCTTAAAACCCTACAACTCTCTTTTTGCGCAGTTTTGCGAACTGAGCAGCGTCGGGCAGCGCCGCCTAAACAGGTTTAAACTATTCCAGGCTCCACAAAGTCTGCTCTTCACTTTTTCCCTTAGAACTGTTCAAACTCTCAAAGTAATCACTCTGTTCTCTCTCTAAAGCCCTGTACTTGCTCAGCTGTTATAAGGAAACACTAACTAACTAAAGAACTACACCCTCCTTGACTTCTCATAAGTATTAGGCTCCTGATTGGTCCTTCCTGATCAAGTGAAAAATCAGTTCCCTTCCCTAATCTGATCAGCAAAAAAACAGTTCCCTATACTAATCTGGTATGTCCAAGGGTCAGTTTTAAGGTTACTCTCCAGTCCGGCTGGTGAATCTGGGAATTTTGAGGCAATGTTACAATTGCCTTATGTACACAGACAATCCTCTCCTCCTTCCAACAAACTCTAATACATGTGAGAGATGAAGTTACACAGCCAAACTGGAGGCAGAGCTCTTTCAACCCAAGACTGGCACAATCAGTCAGGAGGAAAAGGTAACCACCCACACCGCAAATTCAGTCTCACACAGACCTATTGCATCTGCATACCCAACACATTAACACACAAAAACATACTCAGAGGCTCTAAATAAAAATCTGCCTAAACAGCAAAGACCTCCTAAGCAGATATCCAAGCAACAGCCGCCCCTCAACAATACCCACAAATCACATATCTCACAAAATGTGTGTGCCTCAATCACAGCCCTTAAGGCCAAACAACACACCAAATACACTTGTTATAGGGGACTCTATTGTCCGGCACACTGACGTCCTGCTCACCAGACTGAACAAGGAGAAGGTCACTGTAAGCTGCCTGTCGGGTGCCAGGATCCACCACATAATGCAAGCACTTGGGTCACTCCAAAGCAAGTACAAGTATGACTCCGTCATTTTCCATGCTGGTGTGAATGACCTGAGACGTACCTCCCCGGACTACATGAAAAGACACATAGAGGAGCTCTCTGACCATGTAGCCCAGGCTGGCATGACCCTGACCTTGAGTAGCATCTTGCCCTCACCAAGAATGATGCCACAGTATAAATACAAAATGATCAGTTTCAACAATTGGCTAAAGTATTGGTGTCATTCAAAGGGGATCCAGTGTCTGTCAGCCTGGGATAGCATGCTCGACAAGCCACGTTGCTTCACTAGGGACAGCTTGCACCTGTCATGCTTAGGCTTTCGTATACTGGCCAAGGCTCTTGCCACCCCCATAGTGCCTTTTTTAGGGAAGTCTCAAAGGACAAACCCACCTCCATAGACAACCCAAGGATAAAAAAACTAAAGGTAATGCTACTCAATGCCAGAAGTCTAAACCTCAAGATGCATGCACTCGAGGCTCTCCTCAGTATGGAGAAAATCGATGTCTGTGCAGTAACAGAAACCTGCTTCAAGGCTCCTGAGAGCACCCCAGCACTACCAGGTTATAACTTATACCGTGCATTTCTGCACCAAAACTCGGACCGAAGCACAAAAGGAGGGGGAGTATCTATATTCATCAAAGACACCTACACCTCCAGGTTAGTGGCACTGCATGAAGCATTGGAAACCATCCATGTGCCACTAACAGCAGGCAAAACTGCCTTTCAGCTCCCTATTACAGGAACCCCACTTGGCATTCCTGAGAACACTGGAGAATATGTAGGTCTCTCCAAACACTATGTTATTGGGTGACTTCAACTACCCAAACATTGACTGGGAAAACTGCTCAAGCCCAAACACCCTCGCCCAATGGTTCCTTGAATTTACAAACTCTAACACAATGGAACAACTGGTCACCACTCCCACAAGAGGGAACAACATATTGGACCTGGCCATCACCAACATGGGGACTCTATGTTCCACACCAGAGGTAAACCCCTCATTGGTAAGATCAGACCATAAACAAATTTCCCTGGACATCCATATCCCATCCCCACCCCCAGCCAAGGAAATCACTGTAAAGAATTTCTCAAAACCCAACACTTCTCAAGACTGAGGTGGAATCCTTCAAAGCCCCCGGGCCAGAGGATAATACAGCCCAATCCGCAGAATCCTTTACAAATGCATTTTATGAGCATATGCAGGAATGCATGGATCGTGCTATCCCAAATAAAACCAAGACTCACTGTTACAAAAACAGGAGACCGGTCTGCTGGACCCCAGCCATAAATAAGTTATACAACAGAAGGTGGAAGCTACTACATGACAGAGCAAAATCCCAAAAAGGGAAGGCATCTCTGATCAGTATTAGCAAGAAACTTCGATCCCTCATAAAATCATCAAAGGCCAGTTTCGAAAGAAAAATTGCCCTAGACACTAAAGATAATCACAAGGCCTTCTTTAGTTATGTCAGGAACATGGGCAGAAACTCCCAGATATGCTCTGAATTGTTGCATAACGGTACAAAATATACCAAACCTACAGACATAGCCAACATCCTGGCAGACAGATTCAGCGCAAACTTTTCTCCCCAAAGTAGCAAATGCCTATCCCAACTGAATGTAACCTCCCTGACATCACAGATGCACAGGTGAAAGCTGCCCTCTCCAAAGCAAAAAACACAGCATCTATGGGACCGGACGGTGTCCCAGGCTGTGTCTTACACGAGCGCCAAGAAGAACTGAACCCTCACATTGTCACTGTTCAAACTTAGCCTTAGTACAGGATATGTACCAAAAGAATGGCGTACAGCTTCAGTGGTCCCACTCCACAAAGGTGGTGTCACAACGGACCCCGGAAACTATCGCCCCATAAGCCTGACTAGTCTGGTCTGTAAAGCTATGGAGCGTATTGTCATGGAACTCATAAACAAAGACATTGGGAGCCTCCAGACACTGGACCCTAACCAATTTGGCTTTGTTAAGGGCAGATCTTGCCTCTTAAACCTAGTTGATTTCTTTGAAACAGTTACCAAAGCCATAGATGAGGGCAAGGTAGTTCACACAGCCTACCTGGACCTCGCAAAAGCCTTCGACACAATACCCCACTCGGGCATCATAAATAAGTTTACCAGCTTAAATATCAACCCCTATATCACAAGATGGGTTGCAAACTGGCTCAGAGAGAGAACCCACATGGTCAGAATCGCAGGTGCCATGTCCGAATCCAAACCAGTTACAAGTGGAATCCCACAGGGCTCAGTTCTGGGACCTCTCTTGTTTGGTATATACTTCTCTGAGGTTCAGGCTAACACGGGGGGATTATGGCTGACAAAGTTCACAGATGACTGCAAATGGGGGCCATAATTGAATCACCAGCTGACACAAGCATCCTCCAAAAGGGTCTCACAGAGATGGATGCTTGGTGCCAGAGCCACGGCTTCAAGCTGAATGCTAAAAAGTACATAGTCATCCCCTTTGGGAAAAACAAGGTGCCCACAAATTACCACATAGGTGGTAATCCATTAAGTACGGAAGAAGTAATTAGAGATTTGGGGACCAACATAGATAGTAATCTCTCCTTTGATAATCACATTGCCAAAGTGGTTAGAAAGACCACCTATATAGCCCACCTTATCATGAAAGGGTTCGCATCTAGATCAAGAGGTCATTGTGCCCCTCTACTCGTCACTGATCAGGCCCATAATTGAATACTATGCCCCTTTTGGGATGTACCTTACCGGACACCTGCAGCAACTGGAGAGACCCCAAAAATACCTCACCAAGAGGATCATGGGCTACAAACAGATGTCCTATGCAGCTCGACTAAAGAAACTCCAGCTCTACTCAGTTGCTTACCGCCTACTCAGAGGCGATCTATGCCTGACGTACAAAGCCATGTCAAACCCAGAATTAATGGACATGCTCCACCTCAAATAATCCAAGTCCCTTAGAGCTACACGCTCCAGGGACCTACACCTCAGCACAAAAATAAATAGGACATGCTGGAGGGACAGATTAATTTCCCAAAGGCTCCCCTCACTCTGGAATAGAATCCCTATTCGTGTTACACATAGCCCCTCGCTGACCCTCTTCAAGCGAAATCTGGATGTGTGGATGGGAAATCGCAAATTCACCCCTGGGATCTCTTCTGTGTCCCTGCTAGACAGAAGCACAGTAAACTAATCTTAAAAGGGTACCTTCTTTGACCTACTTTACAGAGGCACAGTAGGCTAATCTAATAGGGAGGTGGAAGCTAAATACACTCTGTCTAGGCTTATAAATAGCCTAGTATCTACCTATGAACCTATGAACAACTACTTTAAGGCCATTAACAAAGGGTGTCCAATCTTACTGTGTAATGTTACTATCAATACAAATGGTAGTTTGACCAAGAGCAAGGTGGTCCACACAGTGTCACCAAATAAATATGCAAGTACTGTCAAAACTTAGATATCTCTACACAGATCAGCCACAATGAAAGGTGTATATATTTAATAATAAATAATAGAACAAAAAAATACTCTATGTATTCACAGTGACATCAGAGTTCAGAATTACAGGAAATATTTAAAACAACATTGCCGGGCAGTCTGAAATAAAAAAAATATCTAAGCTCTGCTATATTCCTGACTACATCTAAGAGAATTAATATACCCTAGTACACTTAGAGCAGCAAGGCAGATATGGTGAGTGGATCTTGATGTCAGGTCAAAGGCCGAATACAGAATGCTGAGTCTCTCTTTCTCTCAGACCTCTCGAGTTAATATCTCAAATATTGCTGCTGGGATAGTTTGCGGAATGACATCATTTCTTGTCATCTGACTCTATCCCAGGTAAACCCCCACTGCTAGAAACTAGCAGTATTTACCATCTACCTATGAAAATACATAGACAAGAGCTTTTCTTCAGATCTGTGCAGCTGTTGGAAGTCATAAAACAATAAAGCACTTCCACATCTCAAGCCTCATGATTATTTCTCCTTCAATGCAATGCAGAGAGCTCCCTAGTGTAGACATCATATCTCTTGCTGCCATAAAGTCATTTGCTTTTTATGTTTTGAAAGTTAACATCCTGTACTCCACTTTCCCCTGTTAAAATATATACATTAAACAGTTACAATAGTTCTATTCTAGTAGGGTACACTGTGGATACATTTCAAACAGAACTTTGTAAAATATCTCCTCAGCACACATATGTACATACCATCTTATATGATATACAGCACTAATATATTTGTAACACAAGCATCTTATAAGAATCATGTTGATATTCACAAATGACATACAATTATTTACAAAATTCCAGATAGCTGAGCTGGTAGTCTCTCCTTTTGTCACACTTCTGTATAAAGCATATTGATATTCACAAGTGACATATAATTATTTACAAAATTCCAGCTAGTTGGGGTGGCAGTATCTCCTTTTGTGTCAGGGGGTATAATATTTTATGGTCTGGGAGGACATGGTTGACGGACCATGCTGCTTTGCCAGGGATGGTCTGCACTTACCCCTTCTAGGCTTTCTGATATTGGCCAAGACCTTTTCCACACCCAATAGTGCCTTTTTAGGTAATACCAAACTGGTAAACCTACTAACTTAATTGAACCTAAGAAAGAATATCTGGTGGTGGTACTGCTAAATGCTAGTAGTCTTGACAAGAAACTCCACTCCCGCCAAGTCTTCCATTCCCTGGAATAGAGTGTGTAGACATCTGTGCAGTAATGGAGTCATGGTTTAAAGTTAGAGAGAGTACCCCAGCATTGGAAGGTTATAATGCCTTCTGCACCTTAAAACCAGCTACAGCACAGAAGAGAGAACCAAATGTGGAGGAGCCACTCTATATTATAAACAACCTCACATCCAGACTAGTTAGTGTATGATCCACTGGAACTCATACATGTGCAACTCACCTTAAACAGGTCTCGTACCATATTCTTGCAAACTGTAGGTACCCCTCTGTGTCCCAGGAAAACTAGTACTACCTATCTCAATGTACTGGTGTTCCCTCACTATTCAACCCAGTATGATATTTATGGAGGATCTCAACTACCACTTTATATATTGGGAATGCTACACCACTTCTATTGCACAAGCCCAGTGATTCCTAAACTTTAATACCAACATCCTGGAACAATTGGTTCATTATTCTACCAGGGGTACAAGCATCCTTGACCTTGTACTCATGAACATGGGGAAGCATTGTTGTTTTCTCAATGTAATGTCTTCGCTCATCAGATCTGACCATAAGGCAGTATTGCTGGAAATAAAAATGAAATCAGTGAACTCAACAAATGTGAAAACCTTTAGAAACTATTCCATATTGATAGCTGTATAGAGCAAGCTATGGCCACTCATATTAAAAATAAGACAAATTCAAAGGACAATTTGAACTGGTGGAGTCACAATATCGGTTATACAACAAAAGAAAAGAAATTTCTACCAAGCCTAGAAGCAACAAAGTCCTACATATTAAAAGCCCCATTGACCAATCTATAAGTGCATCTAAGAGTTTGAATTCATACTTCATATGAATAAAAAATAGCTTCTCAGACAAAGGAAAGTCACAAATATTTCTACAGATATGTCCATAACCTCAGGGGAAATATATAACCTTGTGCAGAACTTATTTTAAATTGCATCACCACACTAAACCAGAACCATTGACAACCTTCTGGCTGACAGGTTCAGCTCAACCTCCCCCCATAGTCCAAAGGAAATACTGTATTCCACAATCCCCCCGACCATTACTAGGGAACAGATCATCAATGCACTTTCCAAGGCCAAAAACACTGCATCAATGGACCATGATAGCATCCCAAGATGCTTAATAAATAGCATGAAACATAACCTCTCTGGTCCACTTGTATCACTCAACTGGAGCCTACAGTCAGGTTTTCTGCTCAAGGAATGAAAGATGGCTACCATCATTCCCTTGCATAAAAAAAGGTGCAACCATGGATCTGGGTAATTAGAGGCCCATAATTCTGAGCAGGTAATATGTAAGCCAGGGAAAAAATCCATATGGACATGGTAAATGACATAGGTAATCTGCAAATGCTGGACCCATCACAGCTCTGCTCTGTTAAAGGAAGGTCATGCCTATTAAATCTGGTGGACTTCTTTCGGAGGGTAACAAAGCAATTGATGAAGGCAAGACAGTGCACACAGCTTACCTTGACTTGCCCAAGGCTTTTGATAAAGTAACCCACTCGGGCATTATAGACAAGTTCATTAATTTATGTATAAACCCCTTCATCACCCACTGGATAGCCAACTAGCTCACTGACATGGCACAAGAGGTCAAAAGAGGTGAGGCCACCTCCACTAAGAGGCCAGTCACTAGCATAGTCTCCCAAGCTCTGTACTGGGCCCACTCCTTTTTGGCCTCCATTTATCTGAAATGGAAGTAGTTGCTGAAGGTTTAAGGCTGTCTAAGTCTGCAGATGATTGCAACTTGGGGTGATCATTGACTCCCCTGCAAATACTAGCATTCTTCAAGAAGACCCATCTCTGACTAACAAATGGTGCCAAAGTCATGGTATCAAACTCGGTGCTAAGGAATGTCCTCTTTGGGTGGTCAACCATTCCAGCTAATTATCATGTTGATAATTTGCCCCTAATATTTGACCCAGTGGTCAGGGATCTAGGTACGCTCATAGACATTAGCCTTAACTTTCTACCACCATGTTGCACATCTTTGGAGTAAAGGCATGGCACCTAGGTCAAAAGTGGTCATTATCGTACTGCATTCTCCCTTATCAGGTCAGTCATAGAGTACAGTGCTGCCTTAGGTATGTACCCGATCAGGCATATGCAGCAACTAGAGTGACCTCAATGGTTCCGTACAAACAGAATACAAGGTATCACAAACCTGCCTTATGCAGAGTACCTTATAGCCCTTTACCTCTACTCAGTCTCCTATAGATTACTGAGGGGTGATCTATGCCTGGCTTACAAGGCATCTGCAAAACTACACCCTTATGAATCTCTTGCATATTTGTAAGTCAAACAGTGCTAGAAATACAAGGTCAAGGGACCTGGATTTTGTCTGTGACTTGCAGAACATGCTGGAGAGAGAGGTGTGTGTCCCAGATACTGCCTCTCATATGGAACAGGCTTCCCATCCCACTTTAAATGCAACTTAGATCAGTGGATGAATAACAGGAAACTTAGCGGGCCTGGCACCCACATCCTTTATGGACAAAAGTAGCATATAAATGCCTGGCCCTTAATGTCCTCTTTGGATACAGGACATTACTTTTTTGGGAAAACTTGACTATGCTTAGAAAGATTATCCCGGGTCATTAGCTTAGTAACAGTCTATGAATATATTATTGAATTTGTCTGGATTTACAGTATTTCTAACTGTTTATTGAGCCTCATTTACTCTTCATGGTGTTTCTAAATGGTGATTTCACTATTACATTGAAGAAAAAAGGTGTAGGTTTTGCAAGCAAAATTGTATGTGTCTACATGTTCGAGGTTCCTGTGGTTTGGATCCCTTTATTGAAGCTTTAATTAAAGAGATCCTGAGAATCTTGGCATATGTTCTTTCAGAAGTATCCCCATGTTTAGCTAGAATTTTAAATGGAGTTCTTTTGCAAACGTATACCTTTATCAGATAATGAAATGTGTTAGAATGCAGATTGTCTTCCATGAGCATGCTGCATTTTTCCATGCCTTTAAAATATTTTAAGTAGAAATGTAAAATAAGAAAATCTTCCTCTCTTTTGGCTGTAAGTTTTTAAAATGGAAAGCTGATTTTTATTAAACATGAATTAGAAGGTCTGCTGGGTGAATATAAAATGAACAGCATTTCAAAATATCAAGATTCTCCTTGCCTCCTAGTGTAGAATGATGAAGCATTGACTTTTGCCCAAGATCAACCATGTTCTGTTGGCAGCATGAGCATTGGAGTGGACCTGCCAGGGAAAATAGTAGTGAGTAGCCAGAACCTGATAATCCATCTTTGAAAGACAGAGTAAGAAGTGGCCACTTACATTAGTGACAGCTTGTTGAGGGAGGATTTGTCACAGGCAGCAATGGTCCTATCAATGTGTGTTCTGTAAATTCAGGTTTCCTCATGTATAATGGTGCACATACACATTCCCTGATGAGCCTCAGTTAGGAAGCTTGCACTCCTGTCCCAGGCATGCTGACTTGTTGGTGTGCTGACTGAATACCCTGCTCCGTACCACTGAAGAGTCACCTCAGAGCGAGGTATGGAGATGGACCTACCCTTCTGAATGGTACACCAGTGTGCTCTGGACGGATGAATGGAAATGAATGATTACACATTGCCCAAAAGTCTGGTATGTTGTAAGCTAAGGAATGCAACTGGTGATCTCTTCCTGGGATTCTATTTCCTGTTCAGAATGAACAAATTAGGCAACTGGGTAATAGTAGAAGAGCTATTTGGTCATATGAATAGACACAGAAGGAAGAAGAGAATCAATTTTGTTTTCTTGTTCTTGAACCTTAAAAGGTCTTCTAACATGCTAAGCACAATATCAGTTGCAGTTGGAATAAACTACTTGTTTTTTTTTTTAATCAGCTGTGACTCTCATTTTTGTCTGAAAATGATTGAGCTTCATCTGGTTTATATAACATTAATTCATTACATTAATAATCAGACTTTTTTTTGAATAAATGAAATAACCCCCAGTACCGACACACACTGCACCAGAATATAACCCATTTTCTTAAACCACAGTCCCCACATCCTTCATCAAAAAAACTTGCTTCAAAACAAAAACCTACAGCCTCAGCCCCTAACAACTTTCCTTCAGAATACCTCCAAATTGTTGGTGAAGCAGTGGCACTCCCAGTATCAATATTAACAAATCACTCTTTTCAAGAAAATTATCCCCAACTTTGTTAACAGTGGTTCCTCTATAAAACTCTGTCTTTGTCCATTGCAATTCTCTCAAAAATACTTGAAAAATATGTCTGTCCCAAATTCTTAAATTCATTCAAAAACATAAACTAGTCTTTATGACTCAGCTTGGCTTTAGACTACCACAGTACCACTACCACCCTTCTTAGCTTCATCAATAGTACAAAATTTACCAAACAGAACTTTAAGGCCCACTGATGAAATGCTCCTTATTGAAATCCAAATGCAAGAATGGAGAATGCTATACTCTAACTCAGTCTCTAAAAAAAATAAAACAGTCTTCCATTCCCCACAATAGAAATTAATAACCTAAGCATGTTCAAATTGGAACTTTAACCTACATGTAAAATAAACTTGGCTCCGCACCTGTGTTACTCCCGGATAAAGTTTTATTTATGTAACACAGTACTAATAATCTGTATGTATTTATATCTTTAAATATGTGAACTTTATTTTATTGTACTGTTACTACCAATATATAGCAAATATTTGTTCTTTGCTTGAAATATTTACATTTATTTTCAGATTTCTGGACCTTCCCCCCCAGAATCTAATAAGGAACATGTCTGATCTGTATTTTGAACCCTATTGGTACAGCTTTATAAAGTATACCAGAGGTTTAAGACATTACCAGAACTGCTGTACACTCTGTTCATCACTATTTCTTACATGAAAGAACAAAAAGTACTATATCATTGACAAGATCGGGAAATAGATATTGCCCATAGGTATGGAATGAAGAAATGTAATGCAGCGCATCCTATTTTTTGCAAATATGCAAACATTACAACAAAAATCATTATTGCCTGAGTAACTGAAGTGTATTTTAAAGTTGCTAATAGCAATATTTGAGGATTTTCTATACTATCGTAGCAAAAATAAACTGTTTTTGTTCTTTACAAAGGAAATAGATTATATTCTGCCTGTGTAACGGAATTTCAAAAATCTGATAAAAAGTACATAAAGTATTTTCTTCACCTGTTTATTAAATAAGGTATGTGCCAAATGGCGATGCCCTTAAGGAATAAGATCTTCTAAAGTTTATGATACTGTTATTTTTGTGTGTGAGGGCATTAATATGTTTTTATTTGCGTTCTGTTTCTGAATTTCAGTTTATTTTCTTTTTGATTAAAACAATGAAATTAAATATTATCTCGTAATATAATGAAATTAAACTTTTTTTTAATTTACTTGCATCTCGTGTCATAAAGATTAAAATGGAGATTTTACTACAGTTGCTTTATGAGGAAAGTGAAACTTAAAGTATAGCAATAAATGTGAATAAATGAAATCTGAAACTATGACATTAGTTTTTTGTGAGTGTAATGTCAGTAGGAGTAAAAATATTCACTTAAAAAGATGCACACAAACATTATAGGACATCACCAGGTTAGAAGGTAGAATTTCCATAATATAAAGGTTATCATTAACTGTCTTTATATAGTGAAATTGTTGGCAGAACCCTTCATATGACCCATCTAGATATGTGTTGTGTTAACCAGAAATGCAAAGCAAAAATGTTCTGCCATGGTCTACACATAGCTATGTAATATATTCCATTTATCATTGACAGTTAAAATGTATGGTCCCCTTTCCATATGTATGATAATAGAATCTGTTAGTGTCACAGAAATGTTAGTCAAAGAATGCACACAAAAACAGTATTATGTTAAGATGCCCCGGTATTCAAGTGCAGAAATAGAATGTTCACAGTACTCAGAGTCATGATGTATGCCCCCCTGTTGTGCTACCTACATGCAAGCATGATGTTTCTCTGTCTGATCAGCAATATTGCATAGGTAACCTTGGTGATGTCTTTCTGGAGGATCAATAAAAATACAATTTGTCTGTCACCATACTCCAATGAGGCCTTTGCAATAATTGTATACTAGGAATAGGTGTACCACACAGTAGGCATTTCCTAATTCTGAAATGTCTATTCATTAAAGCAATAAAGCCTAATATATTACATCCCCTTTTGCAAAAGTACTAATTCATAAATATTCTGTCAAGTATCATGCATTATTCTCTGATCATAGTAAACACCTATTCAGCTCTACACCAAACATAAAAGATTTCTGGGCTGCTCTGGTGTTACAGAAGGATAAAGTCCTGAATACAGCCCAACCAACTTAGCTGACTGGCATTGAAGCAGGGAAGGTGGGTGTGCACACCTTTGGGGGGAAGAAGGGGTGTGCAAGGGTACTAAAAGCGATAGGAGCATTCTGTGGGAGAATGAGAAACAAGTGGCAGTGTGGTACACCTGAAGGCTGAGGCAGCATGCTGTCATCCATTCCTGGCTGAAGTGGGGAGCCGAACAATGCAGTCTGCCCATTGCATGGAGGATATCAGGGCACACTTCAGTGTGGCAACCAAAAGTATCTTAAGATAGAATCCCTCTGGCTGCATATGCCATAGTATGACCTTCACAAGCCAGTCTTAGGCTTCTCGCTGGCACCGGTATAAAATCAGTATTAGTTCAGGGGTAGGTTGCATTTATTGGTAGAAGCAGAGATAGCTGTCTAGATGAAAGTAAGGATGGAAATAAGTTACAAGGATTTTACGTCAAATCAGGTCTTTGTTCAGATTGAATATATTTTTTTTGAGGAACCTAACTTTTCATTGCTTACTGTCATGGTCATCTCTCAGAATGTACATATATCTGACTGGTGTCTTCAGTAATATTTTAAACCTAGAAAATTGAATATGACTGTCTTTGAATTTATCATTTCTTTTCTTTCTTGTTGGACAGTTCTGGCTGCTGAGATAATGACAGTATGTTAGGAATTCTTAAGACAGAACATTCCCAAATGATTATACTACACCACTGTACTCCAGTCCCATTTTGTATTCAAGTCTTTGAAAGAGACCGCCTTTTATTAAAGAGCAGTCTATGGTTTATTTATTTTTTTTTTTACAAATTAACCCCCTCACCCTGAACCTATAAAATGTCAGCTTAGCAGCTTAAACAATTCCTGCAGTTTCAAGATGCCAGTCCTGTCAAGATTTCTTTATTCATATTTTTAATTTGCTCTGCTATACCTAAAGTCGTTCAGAGTACATTTAATATTAATTCCTTCCTTGATTTCTTTAAACATGTTTGACCTTACTTTGATTCCTTGGCATTAGGAATGTTCTAGTCCTTAATAATTTCTTTTCTTCCATTAGTAGCTCAAGTGGCGAGAGCCTGAGATTCTCAGTGGAACAGTCCTGTCTCTCTAAATGTTATGATGACTGCCCCATAGTTATATGTGTGTGTGTGTGTGTGTGTGTGTGTGTGTGTGTGTGTGTGTGTGCGTATATAGAGTTTCATACTTGTTCAGAAAATGCACTCTGCTTTTCAATTTTTTTAAGTGAATTAGAATAGTATTTTAAAAGTCATTCCTGTGTTGGGGTATTAGTACCTGCATTATTTTTGGTTTTGTCCTTCATTCTTGAGCATAGACACTGAGATCCACGGTAATGAAGACCCTGGGACCATATCTGTCAACTTAGTCTGTATCTTGTTATGATGAATGTTCATCAGTTTGAGTCTTCAAAATTCAGTATTCCCCATTGCTCCTGATTTAGGGGTCTTATGTGCTTAATATAAAGATCTTCAAAAATATCCATGATAAATAACAATGAATCATATTAATTCATGTAATACACTGTGTGACCCATATTTTATTGTTATTTTTATAGAATTTTGACATCTGGGATGTGCACAAACTACCAATAATTCTTGTTCTGTCTTTGTAGGACTAATGTGATTTGTGTTAATCAACCTGGAATACTCTAATGTGTCTTCTGTTTGTGCAGAACATAGTTGAAATGCATTACATGGATATATTTATCAAAATCAGATGGCCAAAGTGCATGCTGAAGTAGATTTAACTGCTGGGTGGATGATATCTGTGGGTGAAAGTAGCAATCCCTCTTGTTTTTCAGTTTAAACTGTGTCTAAACTGGATTTGCAGGACAAGTCCTCATTTGTATGAAGTGAGAAGGACTACTTTACTGAGACTACTATATATTTGCATGAAACAAACTTTGAATTTCTGTGACAAATATTTTATTTTCATTTTGGCACAATTGCATACTTGGTGTACACAGTCAATAAAGTGGCTCAATTAGAGCTTTAGAAACCATTTGTATATATAAGTGAGTTACCCTTGCTGATTTGATCACTGTTATACATACTGATCTTGTATGGCAGAAGTAGTGCTACCTTCTATTGTATTTGCTGAAATCAGTATAAAATTAATATCGTACTGGTTTGTGTCTGGGGTTGGGGGAGTAGCAGCATACTTAAGAGTTACAAGCTAGCCATAATTTGCTTTACTTCCAAACTTGGTAGTATTGCACATGATTAAGTGGCCATCATTGGTGGTTTGGCAGGCAATGAATGTGCGTGAATGCAAATTTTCACTGTGTAAAAAACATTCCCATTTCGCAGCACTTTACTCTGGTTGATTTCTAGGCTGTGGCTTCCTCTGTGTGATGTCTGTATGCTCTTCCTCTCTCTGTGGGGTTTTATCTATGTCCTTTGGTTTCACACCACAAAGACACACTTAAGATGAATTGGTGATGTCCTTCCATATCACCATTGCATTACCCTTTACTCAAGGGATTCCGTGCCAAGGGTAGCCCAACATTCGGCCAGTATACCAAAGCCTTAGGATTACTAGTACACCATATGTCACATGTATGCTCCCCACTCATAGCGTAGGGCATAAAGGTGACATGTGGACATACCTAGTTCAGAACAACTTTGCTACCATTTCCGAATACCATATTTAATTGTCAGTCTAAATGCTCCTTTGTCTGCTGGTTGCCAAGCCATTTCAGATAAGTGCCCCACTGGGGTCTTTTTTATCTTTGATTTTTTTTTTTTTGTTTACTTGTCATCCAAAAACAGAAAATATCAGTATGGGAGACAAATTCCCCATAAGAACCATCATGAGCAGTGTTTGTTTTGCTTGTGTGCTTCTCACGACCACATGTCATGCCAGATTTGTCGAGCATTTCATCCTAAGACTGTTCATAGTCATCTCTTCTCCACGTCTACCTACCTAGAGAACTGATGTATTAAGTTGTTGGTGCAGGGTGTAATGGCAGAATCATCCCAATCTGAGGGTCAGCCATCTGCTAAGAAGTACAACAAAAAAGTTAAGTCAGATTTAGCTACTGTACTACCTCCCCTGGACACCTCTCTCAAGGCTGGTGAAAGCCTGAAAGATTGTTCACTCATTTCATTGGATTGCTCTGCCACAACCACTTTGGAGGCTGGCGTGGATCCAGTCTCTTGCAAATCCTCAGAGAGACTGCAGACATCCATTATGAATGTTGAGGGGAAACTGCAGCTGATCATATCTAAAGGACCGGGGTGAGTTCTGCAGAGTCTTGTTAGGGAAGATTCCCACTATGTTGATTGTCAGCAAAAGTCTGAACCCCCTCATCTTTAGGGCTGATGTCCCTTTGAAAAAAGAAAGAAAAAACAAAACTCATTTCCCTGCCTCTAAGGATCCTCACCGTAAATGTCAGGATTTCATACAGGGGTTGTTTAATGCAATCATGGCCTTGAAGCCCCCCCAAGAGAGTTTATATTTCTGTTCCCCCTCCCCCAGGCTTGTACTGCTCTTAAGAGACCTAGGGAGCAGGACTCTTGTGATGAAGAATGGAATCTGGAGAAGAGTCTGACTTACTCTTCTGATTCCCTCTCCATTCGAATACGAATCTAAGGAGGAGGACTCCATTAGTCCAGATTCTCCCTTTGAAGAACTTTCCTTTGGGGATCTTGTATGATGGAATTTTTTAAATGGAATTGTACACAGGTTTCTGATTCCAGAAGAGGTATTATGAACTACTCTGGATGTCCTTGCTGCCTTGATGGATACTTTTTTAGCAGTTTCCTAGGCTCCTGCTTCTCAGCCCCCAGCCCCTAAAAACATGTTAGGTTTTATAAGGTGCTTGATTGTAAATTTCTTTACAAAAGTCCTTGCCCTGACCCCTCTGTTTCTTCAGGCAAACCTTCTTCCAAACTCTTGCCTTCCACTAAACTACTTCCTTCTGACAATGACAGTAGGGCCATGGAAAGACTAGGCAAAAGGGTTCACACTGCTGCTACCTTGGCCTTTCAGGCTATTAACTACCAGACTCACATAACCAAGTGTATTTTACCTCTTCTCTCTCAGGCTTTTCAGGTTATTTCTGGCCTTGCTGACTCTGGAAAGACTTCAGCCCTCTGTTTTTGGGCTCCTCTTCTCAAGTGGCCCATCATTCTATTAAATACAGTTATGATGCAGCTAATACTTCTAGAGCTGCTGCCTTTGGTTCTGCGTTAAGATGTTTTTCTTGGTTTCACTTCAACCTTTGTGTGATATTAAAGCTAAATTGGTGGATGCTCCTCTTGACAATAAAAATCTCTCTGGTTCTGCAAGTGCTGGATTATTAAAGTCTCTGCAGGAGAAAGGTAAGGCCTTGCAAGAATTTAAAGATAAAACCAAAAAAAAATAGCTGGTCAGGCAGAAGTGTAGAACAAACAGGAACTTTAATAAAACTTTACACACAATAAAATCAATAAAACAAAAAACAGGATAAGCGCTTTCGTACACACAGGTACTTCTTCAGATCCATAAAATACTGCATCCACAGTGAGTTTTTATATGCACAGCCTAGTGTTTCAAAAAGTTTATAATTTTGGATATGTATATACCAGGCTTGAGAGGTGGTGATGTAAAAACTAAGACAGAATGTATTGAAATAAAATGGATGCATTTGCTTAGAGCCAATGAAGGTAAAGGGTTAAATGAAGTTATTGCAATTAGGCCTTTATTGAAATCACGTGATGTGAAACATTAGGCTGTGCATATAAAAACTCACTGTGGATGCAGTATTTTATGGATCTGAAGAAGTACCTGTGTGTACGAAAGCGCTCATCCTATTTTTTTATTGTTTTATTGATTTTATTCAGTGTGTAAAGTTTTATTAAAGTTCCTGTTTGTTCTACACTTCTACCTGACCAGCTATTTTTTCGATTTTACTTTTGGCTTTTGGTCTTTTGCTGGTTGATCTTTTTGTTTTGGACTTAAGAATTTAAAGATATTTTTTTTTCCCAGTTTCCAAATTTCATTGGAAAGTAAACTGTCTTGCCCTCCTCTCTGATCCTTCTGCTAATTATGAGACTCCTCCTCAGAAGCCTCCTTTTCCAGATAAGCCACATTCTGTCTATCTTCATCCCTCCCCCTAAATCAGGATTCTTTATCTCTTTGTCTTACACCATCTCTTCACAAGTGGTTAAGGATCACTCAGGATTCTTAGGTTCTTGCCATCATTTGTCAGGGGTATTTCATGGAGTGGAAATCCCTTGCTCCTTTTTTTGTGCGTTTCTCAACCTCCTCAGGGACAGCAACCTCTTTAAGGATGGACTTCAGAATGTTTTGTCTCAGGGTGCAATCCATGCAGTTTCTGCTCCTCAAAGGGGAAAGGGTTTTATTGCAGAATGTTTCAGGTTCCCAGGAAAGGAGGCACCTGGAGACCCATTATGGATCTTTCTCAGCTCAACACCTTCCTAAAGGTTCCTTCCTTTTGAATGCTGTCCCTTTAAACCCGGTTTCCTCGTCTTTTACCTCAGTCTTTCCTAGTCTCTCTGGATCTCAAGGATGTTTATTTGTGCCTTCCTATTCATCCCTGTTTCAGGAAAAACTTGTTTCTGTTTCTTGCATTTTCAGTTTTCTGCTTTCTCCTTTGGTCTCTCTGCTGCCCCAAGGGTCTTCACCAAATGCCTTGTTTCTGTGATTGCCTTTTGCAGGACGAGGGGGTTGCAGACTTTTCCTTACCTGGATGACCTCATTCAGGCTTCCTCTCCAGAAACCCTGCTTCAGCACCTCCACTATGTAATTTGCCTTGGGTAAAGTCTAAACTTTACAGTACATTTTTCAGAAATCCTTCGTGACTCTTCAGGGTCATGGTTTTCTCAGGTGCAGGCTCCACACCATTTTTATGCTGCTATTCCTGCAACCTCCCAAGGCTTTGACTCTGATTGCCTTTTTTCAGTCCCTTCTTCCTGAGGTCCTAGTAATGGCTCAGGAATTTGTAGGTGTTCTGGGGTATATGGCTTCTACTGTTTCTATGTCTCATCTAGCCAGGCTCCATAAGAGAAAGCTGCAGTGGTTCTTAAAGTCAGTATGGCTTCAAAATTCCCATCCTTTGGACTTTCTAGTCCCTCTTCCATGCCTAAAGCTAAAGCTTCAGTGGTGGATTCCTCAGCTTTAGCTCAATCTAGGGCTTCCTTTTCAACCCCCAGTCTCCTCTAAGGAACTTTTTTTAGATGCCTCAGACATGGTGTTTTTTTTTCAGCCCTCTAAAGGATCAGAGCCTCTGTTCCCTTCTTCAGAGGTTGGACTATATCAATATCAAAAAGATGAGAGCTCTCCTTGCTCTTCAGGCCTTTCATACTCTTTTTCTTCCAGGGCCTTTTAAAATCTTTACAGACAATATCACAGTGATGTGGTCCATTAATAAGTAAGGGGGGGATATGGTCCTACATCGTGTGCAGAGTAGCTCTTCACATTTGGGATCTGGCTGTCTAGTATCAGGTGACTCTTCAGGCTGTTTATATTCTTCCAGAACCAAACCTAGTGGCAGACTCACTGCATGTCCATAACACTGACTCATGAATGGATACTTCACAGAGATGTGTTTCTGGATATTGTTCACTAGTGGGTACTCCTAAGGTAGATCTATTTGCCTCCCCTTTGAACAGACAACTTTCTTCTTTAGCACCAGAATCCCATGTCATCTAGCTTGGAAGGTTGGACGCCCTCACTTTTTCTAAGAAGGGGATGTTTCTTTATGCTTTCCCTCCCCTTTCTTTCATACGGAGGGTCCTGTTGAGGAGAGATCAAGACTCTCCCAAAATCTTGTTGATGACTCCCTTTTGACCCAGACAGCATTAGCTCCCTCTTCTTCACTTCCCCAAGGGTAATCACCACAAGTTGTCTCACATGGAGGACCTACTCATGCAAGGCAAGGGGTCTCTCATCCATCCTCAGTTGCCACTTTTCAATTCATACAGTGGGTGATAGTGTTTTGTTCCGTTTTAGGCACCTTTTTTTCTGAATATGTGGTTTGGGTTCTAAGGGAGCCAGGAAACCCACTACCATAAATTCTTTGTCCAAATGGAAGAGATTTTCTGTTTGGTGTCTTGCTCATAATCTGAATCCACTTTTTTTGGAAGTTTCTTTGGTTCTCTGTTTAGTGTGAATTGCCCCTTGCTGAGTTGGCATACTCTTCAGTTAAAGACCACATTTCAGCTATTTCTGTCTGCCTACCTTTGAATCCTTCTTTGGTTTCTAGATTTGAGGTCAAATAATTTCTTAAAGCTGTCCTTCATATTAGGCCTCCAAGGAAACCTATTCCTTCTTCCTGGGACCTTAATTTTGTTCTTGAAAAAAATTGACTCTGGCTCCCTTTGAGCATGCAGCTTCAGCTTCCTTACAGCATTTTACCTGGAAGACTGTTGTTCTTTTGACCGTTTATTCAGCTAGATGGGTGAGTTTCAGGCCCTTATGCCTGTCCTCCCTTTTAGTTTTTCCTAGGGACAGGGTGTCTGTCTGTACTAATCCTTTTACACCCAGGGTGGTTAATGAGGTGTCTATTAATCAGTCTGTTACTTTGCCCACTTTTTGCCTTCTCTGCAGAGTGCTAGTGAGACGTTCTTCACACCTTGGATTTGCGTAGACAACTCTCGTATTATTTAGCTAAAACTAAAGTGATTCATAAATCTGAGCAACTTTGTTTCCTTTTATCCTAGGTCTGTAGGTTTGGCTGCTTCTAAGCAAGCAATTTCTTCTTTCTAAGGCAATTTCCTTTTGTTACATGCTTCATGGGAAAACTCTTCATACTTCTGTAAAGGTCATTCTACAAGGGCAGTGGCTTCCTCTACTGCTTTTTTCAAGGGATTGGATACAAATTCCATCCTTGAGTCAGCAACTTGGACTTCTGTTATATTTTTACTAAACATTACAAGCTGGACTTAATTTCCAGGGCTAAAGTCAGATTTGCCAGGGCTATCCTGCATGGCTTTCTTGAGGCCACTGCTGGCCCTTCCTTCTCCCATGTTTCTTCTTGAGCTTTTATACTCTCCCTTGAGTAAGGAATACTGCAATAGTAATATGGAAGGACATAGTACAGTTGTATAAAATCTTACAGTAACAGTAGAAGTCCTTCCCATCAGTGTTGCAGTATTCGGTCCCTCCCTCTTCCCCCTTTTTTCCGTTTTTCTTTTTTTTTTCCTTCTCGATGCACATATTGCTCCTTTGCTCCATGGACTGTTCCTCTTGGGGATTTTCATTATTGAGGTAGGTACAACTGTATGTCATCTTTATGCCCTATGCCATGAGCAGGGAGCATACATGTGATGTACAGTACACTAGTAGTCCTAAGGCTTTGGCATACTGGCCAGACATTGGGGTACCCTTGGCATGGAATACCTTGAGGAAGGAATAGTGAAAAAGTAAAGGGAAGGGCAACTACTGTTATGGTAAGATTTTATACATCTGAACTTTCCTCCCAATTTACATGTAGGAAACCAGAGATGTAGCTAGCTATTTTGGTGCCTGTTTTCCCCTGATCTAGTGTCATGCTTCAAATTTAATTTGAAGAGAAAAAGAAAAAAATGCTCCTCATCTTGGACATTAGGTATAATAAAAAAAAAAAAAAAAAAAATTTTAAACTGTTGCAAACAAACTGCTTGCTATATTTATAGTAAATGTCTGCTTCAATTTATGCCACACACTGAGTATTGAAGCACTCACTTCTGACAGCAAATGTAATATTGGCATTCATTTCTGAATGCTGATAGTGATTCAAAGACTGGCTGGCATCTGCCACAGTACTTAAGACTTTATGACCAGCATGGGTGCCAATTTCACCACTAAATAGTGGAGCCTCTAGTAAACACACTGTGTGTGTGTGTGTGTGTGTGTGTGTGTGTGTGTGTGTGTGTGTGTGTGTGTGTGTGTGTGTGTGTGTTTACATCTTGTGATAGACATGGCTTGTCAGGGTTAATGTCAGTATGTGTGTGCATGTGTGGAAAATCAGTGCATCTTGTAATAAACCTGGTTTGTTGCAGTCTGTGTATGTGCAAAATGTAATATCACTGTCTGTAGATGCACAATATTTTGTTGCACAAATATAGACCCAACCTAATGTCAGAGAAGTACATGGAAAGAGGTTATCTTTTGGGGATAGGGGTAAGGAAGCAGTGTGTGTGTGTGTGTGTGTGTGTGTGTGTGTGTGTGTGTGTGTGTGTGAGAGTACATAGGTCTGCTTCATAACATTGAAATTTCATAATGTTGAATTTCATAACACTGAGATCATAACATTGAAAACCCAAAACATTGAAAACTAATAACATTGAAACTGTGCTTCATAACATTGAATACTACATTGAACAAGTAAATAAAATCACCTCCACCTACACCACCATCTAACAGACACACTTTCTACTACATTTCTGCAGGGGAGCAAGCCCCCTGCACCCCCCATGTGGGGGGCTCTGCCCTCACACCCCCCCCATAAATTAAATATACCCAACTCCAAGATTGCACTACAGTGAAAAAAAGGTAATTTGAGTGAATAACCACATTGAGCTAATTCATTCTCAAGGGTTCCGAGTGCCTGCTGAAAGCCATCCTCATTACTGTTTAACCTCAACATCCTAGATGCTTGATTTATGGCAATATTCTTAAAAACAAACCCAGGGTGCATACTATTGCGATGCAAAAGTATATATTTTACAGGCTTTCCTATATAAAGATGTATATAAACATCCATCTTGATCCTTATACAAATGAACATCTAGAAAATCCACAGATTCAGTATGTGCATTCATAGTAAACCATAATACAAATGAACATCAAGAAAATCCAGTTATGGTTTACTATGAATGTGCACATACTGAATCAGATCAGTATGAATGTTTAGGTTACCCACTGAGGATGGGTTTCAGCAGGCACTCGAAACCCTTGAGAATGAATTAGTTCGATGTGGTTATTCACCTAATGATTTTCTAGAGGCTAAGGAGGTAGTATTTAGTAATAGACGTTCTTCAGCTAAACCGTATTTTTCACATAGGGTTGATAATTCTAGTAGGAAAAGGAAGGGGGGGTATGAGTTTTGTCAGACCTGTCATCACATTTGCCAGTGATGCAGATAGGGTTTGTGATGTGATTCATAAGAATTGGCCGATACTGACTTCAGATACTATATCCGAAATTCTTGGACAATCACCCCATTTTTGTTTTAAAAATGGAATATCACTAAAAAGATAACTTTATGTGAGTAAGAAGATTGTCACACCCTTGTCGGATAGGAAGGGTTCTTTTGCCTGCAGGAATTGTGCAGCATGTCAATACATTTCAACATTTAAGGAATTTCAACATCCGGTTACAGGTTACATATTCAAGCCTAGGTTTTATGCTGATTGTTCTACCCAGGGTTTAGTCTATCTTGTCCTATGTAATCATTGTAAAAGTTTTTATGTGGGGAAGACTTGCAGAACTCTAAGAGAATGTCCACTTGAACATTTGGGGTACATTAGACATAAAGATCCCAGTAGTGCCTTGTTTAAACTCATTCAAGATAAGGTTGGTCACTCTTTTTGTTTTTTAGTTTTAGTGTTTTAAATCAAATGACAGAAGTGGTGACTTGAATTTTATTGAAAAAGCTGAAACTAAATGGATAGTACGGTTACAAGCACATAAGAGCCCTGGCTTGAATGGTTATGTTCCTCTAAAGCCTTTGCTTAAGGAAAGTAAGTTGTTTCATTGAATGATTGATTGTATCATAAATATCTGTGTTGCTTTTAATACATTTATCTGAAGAAGTACCTAGTTGAGCATGAAAGTGCTAACTTCCTGTTCCTAATAAACGTTTGTGGATTTTATTGCCGTGTTTGTTCCAGTCATTTTTGTTTTTATTCATCCCTTCTAGCATATTACCCTAAGCTATCAACAGTGAGCATGTCATGGAGGTGCTCACTAAGGCAAAAACCACTGATTCAGTGGCCCTGACCATTTCTCTGATTGCCTCCTAACTGGTGTAAAACATGACCTAGCAGGAACACTTGGACTCGGTGAATGGAGGTCTGCAATGGTCATCCCTCTTTATAAGGATGGACCATCAACTGACCATGGGAACTACAGACCCATCAGTCTGACAAGTCTAATATGCAAAACCATGGAATGAATTATCATGGAAATGATCAGCAAGGACATTGGCAACCTATAGACACTAGACCCATCTCAGTCTGGCTTTGTTAGGGGGAAAGTCTTGCCTACTTAGCCTAGTAGTCTTCTTTGAGATGGTCACCATGGTTATGGATCAGGGGAAAATGGTGCATACCAGCTATCTTGACTCGGCCAAGGCAGAGAATACAATACCCCTCTCTGGTATTGTTGGCAAACTCTCAGAACTAGGCTTAAATCCCTGCATAACTCACTGGATTGCCAGCTAGCTCACAGATAGGACACAAGGAGTCAGGATCAATTACACCAGCTTAAGTACCCCAGGGCTCTATATTGGGCCCGCTGCTGTTTGGCATCTACTTTTCAGAACTCTAGGCTAATTTCAAAGGCCATGGGCTCACCAAGTTTGCAGATTACTGTAAACTGGGAGCATTCAGAGATTCCCCCATGATAAAAACTTTCTAGAGGAGTGTCTTAACACAAACCGATGACTGGTGTGAAAGCCATGGATTAAAACTCAATACAAAGAATTGCATTATAGTTATGTTAGGAGAAGCATCCACTCAAGCTAACTACTTCAATAAAGCGCCCCTAAGAATTGACTCAATAGTGAGGGATCTGGAAGCATATGTAGACCATAGTCTGGTGTTTGAGCAACACATATCCAGGACAGTAAGAAAATCATTCTATGTCACCCAACTCACAAGCAATGGTATGGCATCCAGGTCCAAGGAAGTTATAGTACTCCTCTACTCAGTCAATGAGTACAATGCCCCTTTGGCATGTACATAACCAGCCACTTCCAACAGTTGGAACATCCTCAAAAATTTCTCACCATGAGAATCCAGGGTATGAAAACCTTGTCCTATACAAATTGCCTTAAGGTCCTACAGGCTACTGAGAGGCATCCTTGGGTGTAGCTCTGATGGAGCTCTTGCACATCTGCAAGACAAATAGCACCAGAAACACTAGATCCAAGGACCTGAACTGTATATGCAACATAAATAGAAACTGGTGGAGGGACTGATTTGTGTCTCAAAGGATTCCTGTGTTGTGGGATATGCTTCCCATCTATGTGAAGTGGAGTTCATCCCTGACCCTGTTCAAAAGAAACCTGAATCATTTGATGGGAAATCACAAATTTACCCCCTCCTGGACCCCATGTCTCTAGACAGAGGTCGACAGTCACTTAATCCACAACTATCATACTCCCACACACATTATCCTTATCTACCTCCTTACTAACATACTGCACCATATAGATATCCAAGCAACTCTGGGATAAAACTGATTTGGGTTGCATGGTTAGGCTCATAAAGACTCCTGTGATCATTACCCTGGTAGGCAGATGTGAACCTGTCAGTGCATCTCCTAGCCTCGTCTGGCTCATTGTGATGCTGTGAACATGGATTTACTGTAAATGCCTCCAAGAATGGCAGCCACACTATGCCTGATCCCACCTTAACTGCAAGCAAATTAAGCAAGAGGCAAGGATGCAATCTCTAGTGCTTATGGGAATGTCATTTAAACCAAATGACTCACCAATACACAGAGATAAAACATACTTGCAGAAAATACACA